>NW_017670438.1:565982-618113 GCF_001879085.1 Nicotiana attenuata
AAAATTCAGGCCAAGGGGGAGAATTGTTAGGTGTTTGCAATAATTTTCTTACCATATTTGGTTTTCCTATCTCTTGAAGGAAAAGGGCAATATAATTACCTTAATTGGGTTTTCNTGAGATCCCTCCTTCTATTGAGCAGACACTGAAGAAAATCCTGGCCAATCAGGAAAAGATGATGGAGACACAGAATGCCTTGGCTAAGGCAGTTGGAGCACACAGCACAGCACTGGGTAAACTTGCTAGGGAACACAGGAAATTGAGGAAGCAGAAGGCCTCCAAGGAGTCAGTGATGAAGTTGAGGGAGGATGTGGATAAGCTTTTGGCGGATCAGATGCCACTTGACTTGCTTTTCGGGGAGCCAACTGTTGATCCAGCAGCAGTTCAGCCACAGCAGGAGGAGACCCCCAGGCCAAGGAAGAAGAGGAAACTCCCTAGCACTGAGGGAGTTGTGATAGAGGTGGCCCAGGTTCATGAGGGTACATCCAGTGTCCCACCGGTGGTTCAGCCTGTTCTTGATCCAGCTCATGTCCCAGCAGCACAGCAACAGCAGGTCGGAGACCAGTCTGAGGTCCCAGCTACTACAGAGGATCCAGGGACGACAGGAGACCCCACGCATGTGGACTAGGCTTGAGGGGCCTCTCTATATCCTTTTACTATGTTTTTGAGCTATCTTGGTAGTTGGCATTGGGGACAATGCCAGCTTTTATTCGTGGGGGTGTGCCCTACCATTTTGATTCTGATACATTGGATGACTGTATATATTTATTTTATTTCTAGTCTATGTTTTGGATTGTCTTGGATTTTTGTATAGTTGGCCTGTATATAACTTTTAACTTTGGCTACTTTTAGACTCTTATGTATATATTCATCCCGTTGTATATTCTACTCCCCATTGTACATATTCATTCGGTTTTTTCTAATTTTCGTTCAAATTTTTTGTTTTCAGCCTAGTACTGAGGCTCGTAGCCTTTTGTTTCGGTTTTAGTGTTTTCAATAAGCCCTTGGTTTTCTTATTGCCACGGTTCTTTCCAAGGGTAGTGTGTTGTGCGAACCGGGTGGCTCTTCCCAATGATAGATGGCGTGACAACCTTCTTAAGGGTTTGAGTCCGTTTTTGATTTTTCTTCTTTTGATTTTCAAAATTTTGTAGTTAAGAGGACCTCAGGCAAGCTTCACTTGGGCCTAACACATTTGCCTTTGATCCCATGGTCAAAGACATAATGTTGTGTTTAGGATGGTGAAAATTGTGGCCTTGAGACTCTTGTGTTGACCAAACAATCATCATATGGTCGTGTGGGGCCATTGTGCGCTTGAATTGGAACTAAGGTCGTTGTGGGCTCTCAACTCGATATCTTTAGCAAACCTTGAGTGTGTGTGTGGTGAGAAGTTGAATTATGAGTCTAAGCTCCAAGCCAACAGTCTAGAACTTGCCCTGAATGTTTGTTGAGGCGAAATCATAGGCGAAACTTGACTTGAGAAGTGAATATAGGCCCTCCTTGATCCGAACTTCCAAATTTGAACAACTCCATAACCTACCAATGAAATGATCCCTAGTTCAACCCTTTCGAGCCTTAACCTTCTTCTTTCATGAACCAAAGCTACAAGCCTATACCCGTTCTCAATGAGACCCTCTCTTGGCACCCAAATCTTCCCTTGAGCGATGGCAAATACCTAAGTTTGGGGGGGGGGGGGTTGAGACAAGAAAGGATTCAATGCGATAAAGAGGCACAAAAGCAAAAGAAAAGGAAGGCAATGAAAAAGAGAAAAAGACAAAAAGAAATGCAAAAGTGAATAAGAACCGGAAAAAGGGATTCAAAGAAAACAAAGTGAAAAAGGCTATGTAAAAGTAGAGAAAGGAGAAAGGTTTAAAGTGCAAAAGAAAGAGTGACAATGTGTCTCTCTACCCCCTTGAAAGAAATGAAAGAAGTGAAATACTCAAATGAGTCAAAAAGTATGCCATAATGAACCAAAAGAAGTGCTAAAGGGAAGATTGAACCTAAATGAACAAAAACATATCCTACCTTCACCCAAAAGCCTTCACAAAGACTCCTCAAAAGCCCTATATGATCTTTAGTTGAGGGAAGCCTACATTAGTGGATACTTACATAAGGGGCAAGGATATGGTAACTAAGGCTGGACTTATGACCTTCTTTGTGAGAGAAATGAGTGAAAACAAAAATCCATCAACCTCAGGTTGTGTGTCATTACTCTAAAAAGTGAGGTTCGCTTAGGGAAAGTTGAGGATGTGTGAGTTTGGATTCCACAAAGACCAAGGTATTTGAGAAAAGCGCCTTGATGAAATGAGTCAACCCTTGATGCTCTCGTGTCACATTCGATCCATAGTTCTTAAAAGACTAAAAATGTGTTAATGATGCATTCGTTGAGGGCAATTGTTAGTCCCAATTGATGCGTGATGAGGCTTCCTTAGGATAAGCTGGAATTACTTGGATGTTTCCTTTTTAGGGGTGGGTCTTCTTCTATTTGCTTGAGGACAAGCAAAGGTCTAAGTTTGGGGGAGTTGATAACTGTGATTTTGACACGTTTTATGCCCATACTTGCCTATGCCTTATGTATAAATTGTCATGAAATAGACTCAGAATGCTTACAAAGTGCGCTTGATTGCAGGTTTGAGCGACAAGATGACGAAAGTCAAGAACCAGCTCGAAACGGAGTGAAACCTGCTCAAGCATCAAAAATCATTGAAGTAGGGACAGGAGGACCTAGCGCGGACCGCACTGATTTGTTGCGCGGCCGCGCTAGGAGATTCAGAGAGCACCCATTTCAGGAGTCTCCAAGCGCGGTCAGCGCTCATTTCTACGCGGTCAGCGCTGGTGTCTACGCGGTCGCGCTTCAATGTTGTGCGGTCCGCGCTCATTAGCCTGTGCGGCTGCGCTACTTCTTTGTGCCAAGACCCCTACGCGGCCGCGCTGCATTTATGCGCGGTCCGCGCCAGCCCCGCAGGGGTATTTTTGTCCGATTTTTCTGGCATAGTATAAATAGAATATTTTATTATTTCTAGGTTAAGTTTTAGACATCAGATAGCAGCAGCACTCGTGAGATTCAAGTTTTAGCCTATTTTGGGCATTTTAACCTTGTTTTAACATGAATTCGTGTAGATTAACTTCCTAGTTAATTGTTATGTTGATTTTATCTACTTCTTCTTTAATTTCTGTTGCCATTATGTCTAGCTAAACCCATTAGCTAGGGTTGTGGCTCAACCCTAGTGTGGGTAATTAATGGGTGTGATTGTTTAGTGCTTGAATGATGTTGGGTGTTTGATATTTGGGTTGATTTTATGTTTTAACTAGGATTTGGTGGTTGCAAACACTAAGTCTAGCTTAGTGAGTCTTGACTCTTCTTGAGAAAGAGTGTCTATGACTCCAAAGTTAACCCAACAAGGAATTGGGATGGACCCATGAGAATGGTAGTCCCAATTAACGGGTAAGACCTCGAGAGAGTGATTACCCAACTTGAACCCTAAGTTGCTTGGTTTGTTAGCCTACCCAATTGGTCTCGAGAGAGTCAATTGGGCAAAATCACTCTTTCTACCGAGAGGTGTGAGAGTGAATGCTATCGTGCAATGGTTATATCATAAGCCCCATAATCATCATTCTCGTATTAGGAATCTCGACCCGTTAGTTGACCACCTAGGTAAATGCCACGACCCTAGTGTCTTTCTCTATCTTGCATACAACCTAGAGTTACTATCTTAGCATAATTCAGTTATAATTAGTAGTTGTTAAATTGTAGTTGATAATCACAAAAACCCAAAAATGATAGAAGATCAATTTGAAGCAAACACGCAATTCTAGGCTAAACAAATATCCAACTCCCTTTCTAGCTCCCTGTGGAAATTGACCCCGATACCACTATTGGGTAAAAGTATTAGCGCCCACTCTTCCTAAGGTTGAGTCCGCTGCGACCTAATCAGGGCCTGACTCTAATACCATGATAAGAATGGACCTTGGGCCTAACTCAACCCCAAAAGCTAGCTTGTAAGGTGAGGATTGCCCAAGACCTATAAGGAGACCAAGGACCTCAAATCCCTCCGATGTGGGACAACTCTACAGAGATATAAGGTAAAGAAAAATACGAAGCGACGAACAAAGCGATTAAGGCCGAGACAAGCCGACTCACCAGCGGAAGGTTTGCGCCCAAACCTCTCATGGAAAGGTGACCATTCGCGAATCCCTATCGTGTGGGGCAGAATCGAGCTCACCCACCCGCGAATATCAGCAACTTGCGGAGGAGATACTCTCTCAGCTGCGAAAACAAAAAAAACACTCGATGATATCACTAAAGGGAGACGACCAACGACCATTTTTTTTAAAAAAAATATAAGAAAAGGAAAGGAAGACCTACGGGCGAAATTCCATGCCTCAGGAAACCCCGTGGGGTTTGATACCACGTGCTCTGTTCAAGCATAGAAGAAGTTCTCCCAAAAGCGGCGATTGGCCTTGTCATCCATCTTTACCACCAAACCCTTGGTTCCTCGGTGACGAAGGTGAATCATCGTGCCCCTAATTGGGGGCGAAAAGGTGAAGCATGTGTTGTAGAGAAATTCCCCGACGGCCAGCTCCGCGTACTTGATAAGAATAAGGAAGAGTTTGTATACGTACGGAGAAAGTTGAGCCGGAAACACCTCGTAGAAGCGGCAGAAGTCCACCGCCAAGAAAGGAAGGGGAAGCGTGTATCCGATGACAAATGTATATGCGTAAAATGCGCAGTAGCCCGGGTGGTGTATATGCACTATGTCACGACCCGTCGGAACCAGTTCAATATGATCAGGATTCTCCACTTGGTTTTGAATTTCGTGAGCGCCGCGGCATCCATCGTAGAAATAACAGGTTCGAACTCATCCTCGGCAGGGCTCTTGAAGTCAGTCCTTTCCTTCCCTAGGCGAGGAACCACCTCATCCACGGTTGGAAACTTCTCATCTTCCGCCGTAACTATATCCTCTTCATGTGGAGGCGTATCAATTTCCGGCGCAAGGGTACCAGCAACTCTCTCTGGGTCAGAGGATGCACTAGCCATCTATTCTTTGGTTGTGAAAATCGGGAACTATAAGGGAAAAAGGTAGCAGCCACAAGAATTATTAACAGAAAAGGAAATATGAGAAACTGAGGGAGAAGAAGAAAAGCTGCGAAAGTCTCTCTTGAGCGATTAGGAAACACAACATCCAAATTTAAGAGTTTTCCCCATTTATATGGATATAAATACCCTGAGCGGGAAAACCAAGCGCCATCATTTTGAAAATAGAAAAGGCATGGGACCAATGCAAAGCACAAAGAACGTGCGCCATAATGATGCATGACGAATTAATGACATTTCAAACTGACGCGACGGTTTGGTGCAGCTTTCAAAACGTCACACTGTTATCTTGCCATAGGTTCCCCTATCAACCAAAATGCTTAGATTTCTCAAACTTTCGAATTAGACCGAGCTCGCCCAAGGGCTACCCCGACAGGCGGAGGGACTAACTGTATGGGTCAAAATCTGATCAAGAAGAATTACGCACGTAAAGCGGCGACAGAAGGATCAAGAAAGCAAAAGGAGCATTTAAGAGGCTCTACGGCGGCGAATACCTCGGCCACGGCCGAGGTCATGCACCCGGAAGGCTTGTACGGCGAAGTAAATGGTACGACACTTCAAAGGGTTAATCTAAAGTATGGTCGAAAGACTGAGGTACCTTGGTTAAGAACCGGTGGGTAAATGAAAATATCTGGTATAAATACTAGATGGGAGAATCGTAAAAAGGGAGGTTGGAAGATCTCAGAAATCATCATTCATAACAAAGAGAAACCAAACAGCCTACCGGATAAAAGGAGGGGGGGGGGGGAGGAGAGTCTAGAACCATGCATTCATCTGTAATCATTATCGTTACATAAACAAAGAGAAGTTTGGTTTATGAATCGATGAACTCCTTTCTTTTATCCTTTACTTTACTTTATATTATGAATTGATGTCGTTGAATATGTTACTCCATTGTATACCAAAGGTGTCAAACGTGCTCATAATCGATCCTTGAGTCCAACCATTTGGTTCCTTTTGCTCATCATTTTCTGATCTAGAGTTAATTATTTTTGGCTAGAATTTATCCTTCTTCTTATTATTTATATTAGTTTACCAAAAGATTTGAAAAATATTTTGGTCGAACACCTACCACGACCTTTACGATGGATATGGATAATAATGCATAACATATATATAGACTTCTATCATTTAATTATTATTAATTAAAATATGTATCATCTCATTAAATCACTTGACGGTTGTAATAGCCTGTTTGGCCGTGCATCTAAAATTAGTTTATTTTAAAAAATATTTTTCTAAATTTTTTTTGGTGAGAAACAGTTTGAGTTTGGCTAATCAATTTAAAAACACTTTGAGCAACAATTACCTTCATTAGGCATAAATTCTTATTTTAAATTCTTTTTTTTAAAGTTTTGAAAACATTCTTTGTTCATGGAATTTGATCAACTTTTTAAAAACTTTTGAATAAAATTTTTTAAGTTCCAAAACTAGCCCAAACCAATATTTGGGTGAAATTTTTTCTTGTACTCATAAAATTTTAACTTTTTTCAAGTAAAATGTATTTCCAAGCACAACTTCAACTTTTAAAAATTATTTTTTCAACATAACTTATAAAACTCTATTTTCAGGTTTCAACTAAATTTATGTCCAAACGCCTACTTAGTACTTGATCAAGCTTTTAAAAAATGTTTCTAAGTATATTTTTCTCAAGAGTATTTTTTAGGAAAAACTATTTTTTTTTTGCTTCTCAAAAAATGTTTATGCTTGTACTCAATTTTCTTCTAAAGCTTGCCCGAGCATCTAAAAGGGCAGCCATATGTTAAGCTCTTGTTATGCGCGGAGTCTAGGAAAGGGTCGGACCATAAAGGTCTATTTTACGTAGCCTTACCCTGTATTTCTGAAAGAGGCTATTTCCACGGCTCGAACCCGTGACCTTCTGATCAAATGACAGCTACTTCACCAATTACGTCAAGACTCCCTCGTGGCCAAACATCTAAACTTTGAAAATGAGAACACTTTTAGCCACACAAAAAGAAAATGCATGGTCAAACAAGCTATAAATTGATATGGTTTGACTGGTTATCGGAAATTTTGGTGACTAGGTATGAAAGGTCCCTTACAATTAATATTGTGTAGCAACAAAAAATTGGTCCTATTTGTTAAAGGAGAAAGGTGAAGGTCTTTGGTTTTAGCCGTTTAAAGAAAGTGACTATTCAGAGTAATAAAATTCCGTTAGAAATGTAGCCCTCTATGTAGGTTGCGGCATTTTGCAGAGCCGTTAACATAACGACAAATCCTCTCATGTGCGTTTGTGGAATTAGGTTTTCACCTTTTCTCACAGCACTTTGGAAATTGCATTACTGTGGGTCCCATCTCCTAATTTATTTTCCTTCTTCATTCGTTTTAGTGGTTCATTAGTTTTAGCTTTGCATGTTCAGTCCAACAAAACCAATTTCTACATATTTTGTGTACAGGATATTTTTTACCCAAAAAATCGAAAATAATTAGTTAAGTTGTTATTATTGTTTTGACTTATTTCATGTGATGAAAATAATTTGACCCATTTTCATAGTTAGATAAGATATAAATTTGTGGGTGCGTTCACCTAGTCTATAATTTGACATGTAACAGCATTTTTCTCCTTTTTGTTTTTTCCGGATAAGCGTAATGAAATTTCATATATAATTGTCTTGATTCGTATTGTTTTAAACCTCGAAATAACAGTCCAACCCAAAAAGTCGGGTGAGAAATGCTGTTAAGTTTGTTAAAAAAAAAAAATTTAAAACTAAGAAGAACAAGAAAATGTTTAAAGATAGCACCAAATGGGGTAAGTCATAGTGGCGAATGCAAAAACACTATTAATAATTTCTTCCATATGTTTAAGATTTGATGATAAAATTACTCGAATTATTCCATACTTATGCTGGTAGAGATAATAGGAATTCTATAGAACTAGTTGAGATGCATACGCGCTGGTCGAACACTACAGTTATGAAAAAAGAAATTTAAAGATAGAAAATGTTTCGAGTGGCTATTGCAAGAGAAAAAGCATGACATTGCAACTTTTTTACTTTTTCACTATCTTCATTGCCTCGCTCGGGGGTGGGTGGGTGGGTGGGTGGGGGGACATATTAGAAGTTTCTCATATGTAGACCCCGTTTGGCCATGAGTTCTCCCAAAATAAATTTGGGATTTATTTTCAAAATTCATGTTTGGCCATAAATTTTGCTCATATTTTGGCCAAATCCCAAATCCCAAATTTCAAATCCCAAAATTGAGCTGATTTTGGGCCAAAATCCCAAAACTTAGGAATTATATACATGTTTTTCCAAAATAAAGTTGGAAAATATGTTTTGAAAACGTATGTCCAAACACATTTTCATCTTCAAACCAAACTTCACCCATGGCCAAACGCTAGTAGAAAAGCTCTTTGATTTAGAAGAGATATGGTAACTTCCCAAATTACTGTAACTTGGATTAAGACACATGAAAATGAAACGAATTTTCCTTGTAAGTTTCACATATGTACTTCTGATTTACTTTTCCATGTTAGGGCGGAGCCAGCTCTTCGGTAACGGGTTCGGCGAATCCATTAATTTTGATTCAAACTTTATATTTGTGTTAAGAAATTCACTGAATATATAAAAATTATTAGTAATTTAGAACCCAATAACTTTAAAAAATTAGAAACCTGAACCAATAAATTTCAAATCTTGATTTCGCCTCTGTTTCCATAATTATACATAAGTTGCATACTTTCAAGCCATTTCTATCTTTAAGTCTTATCCAAGTAATATTAACACAAATTTTAAATAATCTTATTTCACATTCTACTCTGTAAGATAACACATCGATATTGTTATGCTGATAATAGTACTATATAATTTAAAACCGATGAAAATCAAACATCGCAGCAGTTAAGCTGAGCATTAAATGAAACATTGTATTTGCTTTTCAAAGGATACATTAGTAATATAAAGATTTACGTTACAAACATAAGGTTGTATTAGTTTGTGAAATTTTATTGCTAAACTTTAATTTTTCTTATATGGCCAAAATATCTATTCTTTAAAATGTCATTTGCAACTCCTATATAATATACATATGTTATACATTAATTATGTAAAATATATATATATATATATATGTGTGTGTGTGTGTGTGTGTTATTTTTTGAACGGACGATCATTTTTATCTTAAAAGTAAGATAAAACTTACGAGCAAGAAATTTCCACGAAGCTCTTAAAGCATGTGTACATTGTAATTCAGAAAGTGCAGTTTCATTTGAAAAAAGTATAGCTTTCAACAGAGAAATGTGACTAAAGTGAAGGTAAATTCGGCAGCTACAACTTCCAACAAAGACACATGCATTTATGCATTATTAATTTGGGGTAACATCGCGTGTGAATAATTTTTTTTTAATTAAATCAAAAGAACTTGTAACTCGCATAACAATTATGTTTGTTTTAGAAATAGAAGAATATTAAAAAGAGAACCATATATAAAAGAGTTCGTAATTTCGTATACATATATACACACACATCTTTCCTATTTCTCAAGCAAAAATTATTGTCTCTTACTCTTTTCATTCGTGGCCAAATTAAGGCTATAGTTTTCACTTTGACCCATTTGTCCCCTACCATCCAAATGTAGCACATGGAACTCTATTTCAGTCAATCAATTTGATTTAAAAAAATATTTAGAATTATATCTTCATGGAAGATTCATAAAAACAAGATGTGACTTTTCAGTGCAATTATACTATATCATATATTCACATGTAGTGCAAAAGAACAACAAATTCATTTGACGTATCACCTATATATTCACATATAAGATCTTAAAGAGACAAGAGAACTAATTTAGAGTGTCTAAATCACAAATTACAAGTTGTAACTTTTTCTAAAGATCAACTTGATAAATCAACCGATAAGAGATATTATATATTATTTAGCAAGATTAAGGGGCATGCGCTACGTCGATACATACCATAATAAGTTAATTTTGTTAGATTTTTCATGCATTCCTCTTGAAGAAATATTCATATGTGATTATTATATCTACAAGATCCCATTTGAAATCTTATAAGAGCTAGTACCTTACAATTTCATCATCGATCTATCTTCAGTGAAGCGATGATATTATTTTTAGTAATTATCATATCACCACGAAAAATCTTTATGTGGTGATATTTTTACCTTTCGTGACACGAAAATCTCATACTTTCTTGCAGTGGGTGAAATTACATAAACAAGATTTTTTTTCTTTGACTCTAGTGGTTATTATATTTGGTATTACTAGAAATTAAAACAATAAGCAAGAAATTAATTTTTGTGAGTTATCTAGATCTATTATTCATGGCCAAATTAGACCTCTAAGCCAAAATTGTCAAGCTATGACCCCATGCCCCCAATAACGCATGCATGGGATTTATTTGAAGTATCCAAAATGCACAACTCATTCTAACCGCTAGGAATTATCGACATTTTCATATACAGTAGCAAATAATTTTGCAACATATAGCTTTGCGTCTAAAATCTTCTTTATCAATACACACCCCCTACTCGTTAATTATGGTTTTTAATTAGCAAAATGAACCTAGCATGTGTACTCCATGTGCAAAATTGTGGAAACAAGGGACACTGCCCATCACATCATTTTTATTAATGCATTAATTTTTTTCTCTCTATTTCGCAATATATTGGATTTCATTGATTCATGTATCAACTTCTACTAAAAGTTTGAATTTATTTTCCAATTGATGTATCTAATAAAAGCAATTATTTAGTTATCTGGTCTAGATAGCAATACGAAAACATTTTGGCCCGTCAAAACATCAATTGGTGTAAACATATTTATTTTGTTGGCAATCAATGTCTAGTATCATCCAAGTGTAATAAATGCAAATATGCAATGAACACGATATATATCTGTAACTAGAAATATTATGAATATCTTAAATGTGGAGGAATTACCTAATCCATCCACTCATCATGGGAAATCTTATGGAGAAAATGAGATAAATGCTGAGAAAAAGTAATTTTTCTATGTCGCAATTAAAAAATATTATACGGGACAATTAAATTAGATATACGGTTATTTATTGTATGGTAAATTTTTGAATTACTTTGGAATTTGGATAATATTAAAATATTTTAAAACCCCTACTTCAATTAAAAAAGGTTTGGTCCTTCTTGAATTAAACTAGGTAATACATACTGATTTTCATAAATAATAAAAAGCCTTAGTTTCGATGCGGCTAAAAAAGAATAAAAAGATAATTTTGATTACCCAAAAAAAAGACAATTTTGAAAATTTGGTGGGAAAGAACTGTTGGCGCCTTCTGAAGAGAAATTAGACAGTAATGTACTCTTCACTCTTCCTCCTCCAACTTAAAAAGAAAAATCAAATCTATTGGTTGGGCCATACATTACTTTACTTGTTAACCAAAGGTGAAGTATAGTAAAGAACAGTTCTTTTGTTAAAAATTATACGGCGTTAAAATTCACTAACATAATTAAACTAAGAGATAAAGTGATCCATATAAAGAGGTTTCTTATTTCTATGAATTCCAATTCGAATTATCTGATTAAGGGCGGAGGAATCTTAATCATATCACCCTACCAAAAAAGGTTATTACTATTTTTTTTTTTTTTTAATATTAGGGTAGGGGATAGGGCAAGGGAAATAAAAAAATTACAAGTTGAGGAATCAAACCCTCACCAGCAAGATGAAAGTTTAAGTAGCTAAGTAAATGAGCTACTAAGATTCCCCATGTTATTGCTATTCAATGTAGTACTTACCACATTACATTTCACAAAAAAAGAAAAAAGAAAAAATAAAGTGGCACCATTTTTCTATGTCAATTTCAAGACGGTACTACATAAGCATTTTATATTTAAACATTTCTTCCCTCCATTTCAAGTAAATGAAGGCGTCCAATATATAATTGTCAAACTTTCTACTTTTCGAGCTCACTTCAAATATTAATTTTGTACATTTTAAGATAATTATAAACTATATAAAAAGTAAATATAAGTTACAACTTTTTTAGAAACTAAGAATACTTAAAAGATATGTGATAAAGTGAAAGTGAAAAAACAGGGGAAATATGAATTAGAAAAAAAATTATTTATGTCCAGTGTTTGCACATTTTACATTAGCTTACCATAGTTAAAGGTTTTTAATCACATATCACAAGAATTAAAATTAGAATTTTTTAATAATTAAAGAACTAAATGTTAGGACCGAAAAAGCAGGTGTCATGCGGAAGCTAGCAAAGCAAACCTTGAACGACGATAAATCATACAACAAAAGAGAAATATACCAAAAGAGACACAAACATTTAACATGGTTTGGTCAACTGACCTACGTCCACAACGGAGATGAGCAATCCACTATAATAAAAAGAGAGCACAAAATATCGAGAGAACAACCTCACGAAGAGGCAAACACAAGTGACACACTAACACTTGTCCTGTAAAGTTCTCCCCCTAAACAAGACTCCCAAGCCCCCTATGGCTACATTGTGGATGCTACTGAATATGAAGGAAGGATCCTCAATTTGTAGAAGTCCAAACCTTTTCCTACAAGAAAAAGGACTAGCCAAATATTGGAGATTTATAATTTCCTTTTACAAAAAGGAAAACCCAATTAAGGTAATTATATTGCCCTTTTCCTTCAAGAGATAGGAAAACCAAATATGGTAAGAAAATTATGGCAAACACCTAACAATTCTCCTCCTTGGCCTGAATTTTCTGACAAAATAAACTTGATCCACCTTCTTCACATAGTCTTCAACAGGTCGCATCTCCAGATGAGACAAACTTTGTGGCGGAGATCTGGAGATGCGACCTGTTGAAGACTATGTGAAGAAGGTGGATCAAGTTTATTTTGTCAGAAAATTCAGGCCAAGGGGGAGAATTGTTAGGTGTTTGTCCAGATTTTCTTACCATAACTAGTTTTCCTATTTCATGAAGGAAAGGACAACATATTTATCAAAATTGGGTTTTTCTTTTCCTAGNTTTTCCTATCTCTTGAAGGAAAAGGGCAATATAATTACCTTAATTGGGTTTTCCTTTTTGTAAAAGGAAATTATAAATCTCCAATATTTGGCTAGTCCTTTTTCTTGTAGGAAAAAGTTTGGACTTCTATAAATTGAGGATCTGCCCTTCTCATTCAGTAGCATCCACAATGTAGCCATAGGGGGCTTGGGAGTCTTGTTTAGGGGGAGAACTTTACGGGACAAGTGTTAGTGTGTCACTTGTGTTTGCCTCTTCGTGAGGTTCTTCTCTCAATATTTTGTACTCTCTTTTTATTATAGTGGATTGCTCATCTCCGTTGTGGACGTAGGTCAGTTGACCAAACCATGTTAAATGTTTGTGTCTCTTTTGGTATATTTCTCTTTTGTTGTATGATTTATCGTCGTTCAAGGTTTGCTTTGCTAGCTTCCGCATGACACCTATTTTATCGTCGCTAGGACTTGGGGACAGCAAAGAAAATCTTGGGCATTCAAATCCACCGACATAGAGACAGAAAGGAGTTATTTCTGTCCCAAAAGTAATACATTGAGAAGGTATTCAAGAGGTTCAATATGACAGATGCAAAAGTGGTTAGTACACCTCTTGCTAAACACTTCAAATTGAGTATTAGTCAGAGTCCATCTACTGATGAAGAGAAAAAGGAGATGTCTCGTATTCCTTACTCTTCTGCCGTTGGTAGCTTGATGTATGCTATGGATTGCACATGCCGTTGGTACTGTTAGTAGATTCCTTTCCAATCCTGGAAAAGAACATTGGGATGCATTGTTGGGTGTGCGAACATAGTCCCACATTGGTAGCTGAAAAGATTCGGAGCCTACATATAAGGGTATAGGGATCTCTTAATGGTGTGAGGCCTTTTAAGGAAAACCGTGCGGGCTTGGCCCAAAGCGGACAATATCACACCATATTAAGAGTGTATTTGGGCTAGTTTAGCCCATCAACTGGTATCAGAGTCCAGGTTCAGCGGGACGAGTATGGAGATGGCGGAGTGATGGTGCGAGACAGCACGCACACAAGAAGAAGCTAGTTGCGGGCTTTGGTTGCCATAATATTCTAACACTGTGGGTGGCACACAGTAATCTCGAAAACTGACTTGTGGATCGTGGTAGTGTGCCACGTGAAACTTAGTTCGAGGGGGAGATTGTTGGGTGTGCGAACATAGTCCCACATTGGTAGCTGAAAAGACGGAGCCTACATATAAGGGTATAGGGATCTCTTAATGGTGTGAGACCTTTTAAGGAAAACCGTGCGGGCTTGGCCCAAAGCGGACAATATCACACCATATTAAGAGTGTATTTGGGCTAGTTTAGCCCATCACTAAAAGTGCTATTTACCCAATATATTAGTTAGCAATGATATTGTACATAACAAAAAGGGACTTTTTATGTATTTATTGAATACGGTATTTGCGCAAACTTTTTTGTCAATTAATTATAGTTTGACCTTTTTTCTCTATAAAAATTAGTTTGACCCGTTTTCTCCTATATCGGGTCCCGGATGGGGCCACAGTTCCTCCAATTACGGCTCGCAAATACACACGGAACGGAAACAAGTCACATCGCTACGATTACGGTAGACGCACTCAAATAGTTTTTTTTTTTTGTTTTGTTTTTTTTTTAATTTTTTTTTTTCATTTTTAGTTCTTTACAAAAGGAACATTTTCTTTTTAGCTTTGCGCAGTGATTAGTGGCCTTCCCTTTATTACTTACAGTAATATTATTCCTTTTTCCTTTTTATTGTTTTTATGAGTAATTTTTTTCTTTGTCAAGATAAATTTCATATTATTGTAGTATTAATCAAGACATTTGTATCTTATTAACCAAATGATCACGTTCAACTATGCCTTTTAAAAAGGATTAAGCGGTCGTAGCAAATATAATCCGGTTTACAAGTCCGGAGTCGAATCCCACAGAGAATTAAGGCTTAGCTACAGTTGCTCAATATTGCTAAGAAACACAAGTCCAAACAATTTCCTAATTATAGAGATTATAATATTTATTTCTAGCTAATTAACTAACAACTATTATAAAGCAGTAAAATTATCAACTAACAAGGATGAAATTTGAGACAAGCCTAAGGAAGTCTAGAGTTATGATTTCCCCAATTGTCGGAATCCTTTCCGCTATGCCTTCTATAATTTCGCCTAAGTATTCTCTACCGATCGTGAGTACTTCTGGTGTCATAATTCTCTTCCGAGCAACTACCACAATTTACTAGACATATTCTTCCGAACTACGCTAGCTGGCACTAGTTTACCGCTCACTAAGATCGCACTAAGGTTTCATTATTCCTAATCCCACCTTTAAACCCTTCGTATTGATTCCTCACATACGTTAGGAGTGATGTTGTTCAACAACTACCTAAATAAGTACCCTTTTCCAAGCAATACATACTAAGTAGGCACAGTCAATTGATGGTCATTCAATCAACAACAATAAACACGTAGTTGAACAAGTAGAGAAATCCAACGGCTCAATTATATAAAAACATAACAAGAATTTATCCTACAAAAGGTTCCATCAAAACCCTAGATAACAAATTTGTTAGTCATAATAGTATGCAAAACTACAATACTAAAATTCAAAACCATTAATGAATATAGGAAGAAGGAAGTGAGAAACTCGTAGAAGAATTCTCCGCCTTACTCCTGGTGTGTTCTTGACTCCTTAGGTTGAATCTCAGGTCTCCTCCTTAAAAATGGTGTTTAATGACTATTTATATGTGCAGGGAAAAGACCTAGACAAAATAACTAAGTCCAAAGCCGAGTAGGAGACAAAATAGGCTTTAAAAACCCGGAATATGCTCGCTACTGTTTGACTAAAAAGTAATAGGTCTTTTTGTTAAACTAATTGAATGAGAAGATTTGGGGCAAATCCTAGCCAGAGATACTTTTTTCTAGATCTGAGATAGAGGATAGGAATAAATAAGCATGACTGAACATGAAATTTGATTACAGTTGCGATTTGGATATCATAATGTAAGAGATAGATGATTACTCCAATAATATCAAATGGTAATGAAGAATACATAAATGAAAAGAGTCACAATTCTTGAACAAGACCGACTTTCGTACATTTGATAAAGTTGAATCACAGATGGATAATGAGATTCTAAGCTCTTATCTCCTCTTTCGGCGAGGAACCTGAGATTTTTGGGAATATCTTCACTTTTTAAAAAGATGTATATGTATTTGTGTGTGTGTTCCTATCAGCCCCGTTTCTGTTACTCTCTCCCATGATATTTATACAGAACGCTTTCTTTACTCAGCGGTCCTTAACCGGAGTACCTAAAGTCTTAGAATATCCCGTAGAATATTCCTCTGAAATGTCTAAGTATTGAACTAGCTGTTCGGGCCGAATTGAGTGTTCGACCTCGACCGTAGCTGAATCACTCGCCGGTATAATGCTTCCTATACGTGACTTCAGCTTGGTTGCTTCTCGGTCGTTCTTCCTTAAGTAGAATTCCTTTGATCAGATTTTGACCCATACAGTTAGTCCCTCCTCCATCGGGGTTGCCTTTGGGCGAGCTCGGTGGGCGGACTTCGCCATTTTCACCTTTTGAGAAATCTGAGCACATTGGCCGAAGAGTGACCCTTCATAGCGAGATGACGATGTGATGCTTCGAGTGTCGTACCTGACCGTTCTGTCAGTTTGAAATGATGTCAATCTGTCATGCGTCATTATGGCGCACGTTCCATATACGTTACGTCGTTTCTCGTGCCTCCTCTGCTTTTGAATTAACGTGGCGGCATTTGGTTTTCCCGCTCACGATGTTTGTATTCTTGTAAGTAGAGGAGAGATGATATTTTATACGTCAATACCACACAAGGAGGGGAGGGGAGGTGATTTGTGTGGTGCCCAATTTTGCGCTCTATACCTAGTTCTTCTAGGTATACTAACTCCACTGTTTGTGGAATAATAAGCACATAAAATAAAGAACACAAAGATTTTTACGTGGAAAACACCTGGCTCAAAAGGTGAAAAAACCACGACCTCCACTAAAATCGCTGAGCCAAAACAGCATTTACAAAACTCTTTGTAAACCTAAGGATTAACTCTAATCCCGTTGTAGCACACGGCCTCAACTGTTGCGACAACTTCAAGTTAGCATATAACTTGAACACTCTAAGTACCTAATATAATTGCTTCTATGGAAGCTGAAAGGTACAAGTTTAAATCACCTACTACAATTGAACTAGAAATAAAGAAAGACACAATGAAATTGGTTCTTCTATCTCGTTCAAGTAGCTTCAGGAATGCACCCTCAAATCTCACATAAATTGCTTGCAAAATTGCCTCGCTCTTTTGCTCTCAATTTAGTGTTACTTCTGCGTTTGTGCAACTCCTGTAAAAGAGAACAATCACTGTTATTTAATGAGTTAGTAATTAGAGTTTGATTAAGACTCAATTGCTGATCTTCCATCGAGGTTGAGTCCTTAACCAACACAAACTCCAACACTATCTTTTATCCGGATTGTGTTCTCTTCACATAAGGAGAATTTCTCCCCTTATACAATATGCAACCTTTTCGATCAGATTCAGGAGATATTGCTGCTTGATCAATGAGACTATCTCCTTCACGTGCATCTCAGCGTAGATTGATCATCACTGTGCTTCACATGATGGACCTGGTCCATGACTGAGTTCATTCGTCATTCTTCAAAACTTCACCTGTTCTTGGGCCAACAAGAGAACTCTTCATTTGGGGTTGCTGTGTTTCCTACATATCATTCGAAAAACTTCGGGCTTCTCTTTCCTCCTTCCTAAGATTCTTACGTCTCCATCTCTCTTCTTTCGAAGTTCCTTGCCATTGTTATTCCCTCTACCCTATCACCTATCACCTACATAACCAAAGAAAACATGGCTAGTGCACCTTCTACTTCCGATAGAGTTGTCGGTACCGTTGCATCGGAAATGGATGTGCCCTCCCATGAAAAAGGGACGGCCATTGAGGAAGATGAGAATTTTCCCACCGTGGATGAGATAATTCCATGCTCGGGGAAAGCCAGGATTGATTTCAAGCACTTACCTGACGTCGGTCCTGAGCCCATCATTTAATGGACGCTGCGGCACTTGCTGTGCTTAAGGCTAAGTGGAGGATTCCTGATCATGTTGAACTCATTCCCGCGGGTAACGACGTCGTACAGATACATCGCCCGGGGTACTGCGCGTTTTATGCGTACCCGTTTGTCATCGGTTACACACTTCCCCTTCATTACCTGGCGCAAGACTTTTGTCGCTATTATGGGGTGTGCCCGGCTCAACTCTCTCCGTATATGTACAAGATCTTCCTCAAGCTTACCAAGTATGCGAAACTGGCCGGCCGGGGGATTTCTCTTAGTCACTTGCTTCACCTATTCGTACCCACTTTTTAAAAGGGTACTATGATACATCTTCGTCAACGCGGGACCAAGGGCTTGGTGGTGAAGATGAACGACAAGACCAATCGCCGCTTTTGGGAGAGCTTCTTCTTTGTGAAGACGAAGCACGTGGTGTCAAATCCTAACGGATTCCCGAGGAGTGGAATTACGCCGGTAAGTTTTTCGTATTATATATATGTATATATTAGAACGGCTTATCGTCGCCCCCTTCTGGTGATCTGATTGTTCTTCTTTTTCCCTTTTTCTACTTTGCAGTCGAGAAAGCGCCTACTCCGCTAGTCGCTGACATTCGCGAGTGGGTGAGCCAGGTTTTGCCCCATACGATGGGGATTTGTGAATAGTCACCGTTTCATGAGAGATTCGGGCGTAGACCTTCTACCGGTGAGTTATCTCGTCTTGTCCTTAATCGCTTTGCCCTTTGTTATGTATTTTCCTCCTTGGTTTAAGCTTCTTATTGGTAGGTCGACGGGTCACGAGGAGGGCGAGGGATCCCATACCCGCTTTCTGTCAGTCGAGTCTCTCGACCGGATCTACATCGACTGCGACTATAAGTGAGAGCGTTCAGGTCGCTGCTACTTTACAGACTATGTCCTCTACTGGGCTCGGCTGTCGTGAGGTTGCTCGTCAGGCGGAGGCTCCGCTTCCCGTGGTTCATTTTCTGGACGAATCGTCTCAGGACGACGACGAAGAGGCTCCATTAAAGAGGCGGCGAATAAGGGCCAATGGGGCACCCAAGATCGAGGGGCCTTCGCGGGGCAATCCCGTGTTGGCGATGTCTAAGCCTGCTGGTGATGCCAATTTAGACGAGGAGACTGTTTCCCCCTCGGGCGTGGAGGTGGTGCCCATTTTTGGCGTGCGGGAGTCTACTGTGGTAGGGGCAGGACTCGGAGGCCGTTGCGATCATTCTGAGTGGTCCATCGACATCACAACAGGCCCGTGCTCCTTCTTCGGCCAGCGAGAGGGCAAAGGGTGTAGTTGTGGATGACTATGAATCCGGTTCAGATATTGACCCCGATGACATAACCATGTATGAAACGGGGTTCACTCATGTGGAGGTGGGAACAGATAGTTTCTCCCATGTGATCGAGATTGCTCGGGATTGCGATTTGTTGGAGGATACGGTGAGCCTGGCACCCCAATTCGCCCTCCTTTGTTCTGCTACTGAAAGCAGGTCCCTTTAGGAGATCAGTGGCCTATTATGAGGCGTAGCCGGAATGGCTTTGAGGGTGAGTTTATTGCTTTCTTTGTTTTATGTCTTCTACTCTTGTTAATTTTCTCTTTCTGCTCTTTTTTTTTTCTTCAAACTTTTATTTTGGAGACTGAGAGTATCCGCCGCGACGAGAGGCGGGCTGCCGCTTTTCAGAAAATGGTTTTGATGGGTTTTCAGTATTTTATGTTTTCATGATCTAACAAACTTGTCATGAAGAACCAGATAGAACACCTGGCGCACAGGACATACATTTCATGTGAAATAATCGAAGCCTGAAAATCAGCAAAGGGAGGAACACAACAGGGACCTGATGATCTGGCCCTTTAGCGTTCTCCAACACAGGCAGGTCAGTGACTGTACGCAATCTAGATAAAGAGGAACACAACAGGGACCTGCTGCTTTAGGGTTCTCTCACAAAAAGTACAAGTCAAGTACACAGCTGGAACGTGACAGAAGTGAGTGACCATCTGGCAACTGTTACAGAAGAGGAACACAACTAGGACCTGGTTTGTTGGTGTGTCCTGACAGGAAGTACAAAGCCCACTATCCAGCTGGAACGCAACTGCCCAGAAGTGGATATGCAGACTGTACAGCAGTCACTTCTCATTGGGAAGAAGTATACACCTTGAGTTGACATCACTATCGTGTGTGCCATCTTTTGTGATAAAAAGACCTGGTGCAAGACACACTATTTTTTGTGCATTCAGTGATATTCTCTCAAGCATAACAAAGTTCATCTAGCATTGAAGTCACTGGTGTGTCAAGAACAAGAAGACAACTCCACCAAGGATCAGTTTCTAACCGAGTCTTATGTACGTCCATAGTTGAGTTGTAATCTTGTTAATTGTTCTACATTGTAATTCCTAGTTTGCTTTCTTAGATGCGCTGTCTTAGGAACAAACCAAATTCGTAAACTTTAGAGTTTATGTTGTGACTAGGAATAGTCATAAGTTAAATCATCTGTAACTAGGAGAGTTATAGAATGGCTTGTGGTGGTGCATCACAAGTTAGTTTGAAGTCTTTGCAAAAGGGTGTTTGCAAAGTGGCTTGTAATAGGTAGATTGCAAGTTAGTTGAGTTTAAAGCCTACAGGTGTAGGTCATGGTTTTTTTGATCCCCCTGTGTGGGATTTTTTCCACGTAGAAAATCTCTGGCCTTCTTTAAATTCAGTCGTTACTGTATTCTACGTATTAGTCTCATAGAGGACTAGGTACTCTATAGTTTGGTGGACTCATATAAGTCAATAATTGGTATCAGAGCAGGTTTCTCCTATCAGGTTAACACCTAGGAGGAATCCTCAATGGTTGCTCCACCAAGCTTTGGAGAAGGACAATCAACCTATAGACCTCCCAGATTCAACGGTCAATACTACGGCTGGTAGAAAACCAGGATGCATGATTTCATTATGGCAGAAGATTCAGAGCTGTGGGACATTATATGTGATGGTCCACATGTTCCCATGAAGAAGATTGAAGAATCAGGGCAATGGTGCCGAAAGCAAGAAGAGAGTACAACGACATTGACAGAAAAGCTGTAGAAAAGAACTACCGTGCCAAGAAAATCTTGATGTGTGGCATAGGACCTGATGAGTACAACAGAGTCTCAGCTTGTGAAACTGCCAAAGAAATATGGGAGGCGTTGCAAACCGCTCATGAAGGAACCGCTCAGGTCAAACAATCCAAGATTGACATGCTCACCACATAATATGAACTCTTTAGGATGAAGGATGATGAATCTATACAAGATATGCACACTAGATGATCATAAATGAGCTTCATTCACTTGGAGATGTCATTCCCAGAAATAAGCTCGTAAGGAAAATCCTCAGCATCCTACCTGGGTCTTGGGAAAGTAAGGTAAATGCCATCACGGAAGCTAAAGATCTACAGACTCTGACCATGGATGAGTTGATTGGTAACTTGAAAACTTACGAGATGAAAAGAAAGAAAGACAATGAAAGAAGAGAGCCTAAGAAGGAAAAGAACCTGGTGCGTAAAGCTGAAAGGAGTGATTCAAGTGATGAAGATAGTGGACATGGCCTATCTTACTAAGAGATTTCAAAAAATGGTTCGAAGAAATGGTGGCATACCAAAGTGGGGCAGTTCAAGTAAAACAAGGAACAACGATCTCTGTCACGGTTGTGGAAAGTCAGGGCATTTCATCAAAGACTGCCCACTCGCGAAACAGAAGCAGTACAAGTAAAATCCTGACAAAGCAGGAAAAAGGAACCTGGTTCCAGAGAAAAGATTCAATAGAAAAAGTGCTGCTGACAATACCGTTAAGCAGGCTCTTGCTGCTTGGGGAGACTCCTCAAGTGAATCCGAAAGGGAATCAGATGCAGAAAACAGTTCCTTGATGGCAGTGGAAACTAAAGCAACGAAGTACGACTCACTGTTCGCGCTGATGGCTCAGTCAGATGATGATGAAGAAGAAGATGAAGACGATGAGGTAAGCTTCCGGGATGTTCAGAGAAATATGAAATCCTATTCTTCCAAGAAACTAAGGTCTTTATCAAATGTCTTAATTGATGCCTATTATAGCCTTATAAACGATAAGGAGATCCTCACAATAGAACTAGGAGAGGAAGAGCAATCCAGAGATGATCTAGTGGTCTGTGTAGTAGACAGAGATGAGACCATAACTAATCTTGAAATAGAAAAGGAGGCCTTAAATGAAAGAATAACTAGTGTGGAAAATGAGAGAGACGACCTGATTATAGTAGTTGTTGATCTAAAAGAAACAATAGAAGGCCTTAACAATGAGAATCACACCTTAGAAGAAAAAATTGCATCTACTGAAGAGGAAAGGGATGACCTATTAGCAATATGCGCTGATCTAGAGGAAACCATTGATGGACTCAATAGAGAACATAGGAATGTAAGTCTTGGGAAAGGGAAGGAAGTAGCCAGAGAGGCGTACATCATGCTTGAAAAGGAGTTAAATGTTGTAAAAACCAGTCTTTGCAGTGAACTCGAGAGGAATCAGCAACTCCAAGCTGAGTTGGAGAAAGTAAGAAATGATCTTGAGAAATCCTTGAAGTGGACCTGGTCCTCAGATGCTGTTACTGCCATGTATCTCAACAATAGTGGGAACAAGCAGGGCATTGGGTTCCAAAGGGAGAAAACTCCCTACAACCCACACAGCAAGTATGTCACTGTACCTGATAGCTGGCTATGTACCCACTGCGGAAACAATGGGCATTTTAAAGAAAATTGTCAGGCCAGGGTTCAATCTGCTCAGAAGAACAAAGCATTCACTGATAGAGTGACTACTAGCAAATGACCAGGTACCACTCGCAAAAAGCGAATGCTGCCTGCGTGGACTAGGAAATCCCTCATTCATCCTTTTTTTTAGTAACAAGGGACCCAAACTAGTTTGGGTTCCTAAATCTAACCTTGATGTGAATGTGCAGGGAGCAGTGAGAGGAAGCAGATTGCGATGGACTATGGATAGTGAATGCCTAAAGCACGTAGCTGGAAACATCATGAAATGCCTCTCATTGAAAGCCCTGCAGGAAGGGAATGCATCCTTGAGAAGAAAGTAAAGGGTACATTCTCAGTGAATGAAAAGGCAGAGAAGTTCCCTTGGCACTCGAGTAGGAAAAGACGGAACTGGAAAATGATGCATGGATAATGCTCATCGCCTATGGAATCACCAAAATTCTGGGAAAAGGAATGAACACTGCTCTCTCTTGAGAACAGGTGTCGAACTAGGTCCCTCCTAAATCAAAACTCGCCAGGAATCGCCAATTGGAAGAAAATGCCCGTCTCCTGACAACAAGAAGGATCATCTTGGGAAGCTCAATCCAAAAAGGAACGAGCGAAGGAACCATTCTGGGTTACAATCCACAAAATAAGGCCACAAAGTCTCCAACAAAGGGCACACTAAATGGTAGGGGGTGCTCATGGGGTATTCAACAAGACACTTTTCCTTGCCAAGAAAGAAACGATGATGATCAATATGATGAACCAATCCCGTCTCTGGGAAGTATCTGAGGGTTCAAATAGGGAGGATGATAAAGTGAGCAAGATGAAGGAAACTGATAATAGACAACTCAACTTCCTCCACCACGTCTCACACAGAACCTGGTGCACCTGTCATGATTCATGCCTTACTTCTGGGAGACAAGGAAGCAAAACGAAATGACCTCATCAAACAACTGGAGAGAAATTCTGCATGCCCTCATAAAACAAAAAAAAGTGTGTTTAACAAAATTAATTCAAATGCCACAACATCTGACTTTTCAGCGTCTGCACGTCATGTCTTGTCTTTCAAATCCTTTCATCCCCTCTGCACGGTAACACTTTCCTACAAACCTACCGCCGTTCTTCAGAACTATTCAGAACCTGTTTTGCTCTCCACTCATCATTAGCCCTTCTTCCAATAAAACCTTCTTTTTCTCTCAAGGCAAGTCATGAACCTTCATCTACTTTGTATAGCTGGGATCTTCTCTTCATCTCTCTCTATACTCATCTACCAAGTACTCATCTAATGGCGATCGAAAAATCGTCACATTCTCCCACCATTGACATCGCTCCCACTTCATCATTATCCTTGAAATCATCCCCAGAGCGTCATTATTTCACACCCTCTACCACCTTACCGACTCCTGGTTCCTCCTCCGCTCCTACAGTTTTTCAATCCTACAATCTCATCGAAAAACACACAGAAGGTTTTATTCCTCAAGTATCAGAAGCCCCTGAGGATGATCCTGACCAGTATCTGAACACCTCCATGTTGGACTCAGTGACTCTCAAGGAGTTACCAGAAAAGGAAGCAGCTCATAACATCATGGTTATAGCTGCTGAGAGTGTGATGAATGAAGGAGCATATCTCTCGTCTGAGTACCAGGGGGAAGAAATTCCATTCCTAGGAGAGTAAGAACCACAGCACTCCTCGAGTCCTTGGCTCATGAGATATTCTCAGAAAAGCCTTCTGATGGACCTGATTCTCTTCCATGCAAACCCACTCCTGCACCTCCCGTTCACTCCAAGCTCTTAGAGTCTTCCTCCAGATCACTCACCATCAGGTCACTACAGTAAGAGAGTTCTAAGTCCTCATTTCAGAGAAATAAGAGGAGTGTCAAGACAAGGAAAAAGAGGAAAATGACTCCAAAGGATTTCATCAAAAGAGTGTCAGTAAACCAAGTAGACCAAGATGCTTCTAAGGAACCTGGTTCCTCAGTACAACAATCTATGACAATCCAACAGTCTATGAAAAAGGCCATCGATGAAACTGTTGAGAAACAGAAACAGAGTCTAACTGAGCTAGTTGTGTCTAAGGACAATACTGTGGAATGGCAAGCAGGAAAGGAAAGTCTGACGAAGGGTCTAGCAAACAAAAGGAGGAAACTGTTAAGGAACCTGTTACTATAAGGTCTATAACCCGTAACAGTGATCTTTGGCAACAGAGATTAAGAACTCAGAAAGTATTGTGGGGTCGTACATTTGATCCAGCAATTTGGAGATGACAGGGATGAGACAAATTCTGGAGATTGTGGAATTTCAACAATGGGAACACTTGTTTGAAGAGAGAATGCCTTTGGTGTACGAAGATGCAGTACAAACTTTTTACGCATCTCTTTTCACTATTGAGGGGGATCACATTTGTGCGCTTGTAAATGGAGTAGACATTGTACTCGACGCTTCGATGTTGGGAAAAATTCTCAGAATTCCGTGTGAAGGTATGTCCTCAGTTAAGNACACAACTAGGACCTGGTCTGTTGGTGTGTCCTGACAGGAAGTACAAAGCCCACTATCCAGCTGGAACGCATATGCCCAGAAGTGGATGCTCAGACTGTGCAGCAGTCACCTCTCACCTGGAAGAAGTACACCAAGAGTTGACATCACTACCTATTGTGATATCTTTTGTGATAAAACAACCTGGTGCAAGACACACTTCCGGTGCGGATTCAGTGACATTCTCTCAAGCATAACAAAGTTCATCTAGCCTTGAAGTCACTGTGTGTGTCAAGAACAAGAAGACAACTCCACTAAGGATCAGCTTCTAATCGAGTCTCATGTACGTCCATAGTTGAGTTGTAATCTTGTTAATTGTTCTACATTGTAATTCCTAGTTTGCTTTCTTAGAAGCGCTATCTTAGGAACAAACCAAATTCGTAAACTTTAGAGTTTATGTTGTGAATAAAAATAGTCATAAGTTAAATCCTCTGTAACTAGGAGAGTTGTAGAGTGGCTTGTGGTGGTGCATCACAAATTAGTTTGAAGTCTTTGCAAAAGGGAGTTTGCAAAGTGGCTTGTAATAGGTAGATTAGAAGTTAGTTGAGTTTAAAGCCTACAGGTGTAGGTCGTGGTTTTTGGATCCCCTTGTGTGGGATTTTTCCACGTAGAAAATCTCTAGCCTTCTTTACATTCAGTCCTTACAGCATTCTGCGTATCAGTCTCACAGAGGACCAGGTTCTCTATAGTTTGGTGGACTCACATAAGTCAACAATTGATATCAGAGCAGGTTTCTCCTATCAGGCTAACACCTAGGAGGAATCCTCAATGGCTGCTCCACCAAGCTTTGAAGAAGGACAATCAACCTATAGACCTCCCAGATTCAATGGTCAATATTATGGCTGGTGGAAGACCAGGATGCATGATTTCATTATGGCAGAAGATTCAGAGCTGTGGGACATTATATGTGATGGTCCACATGTTCCCATGAAGAAGATTGAAGAAACATGGCATATGGTGCCGAAAGAAAGAAGAGAGTACAACGACATTGACAGAAAAGCTTTAGAAAAGAACTACCGTGCCAAGAAAATCTTGATGTGTGGCATAGGACCTGATGAGTACAACAGAGTCTCAGCTTGCTACCAAGGAAATATGGGAGGCGTTGCAAACCGCTCATGAAGGAACCACTCAGGTCAAACAATCCAAGATTGACATGCTCACCACAGAATATGAACTCTTTAGGATGAAGGATGATGAATTTATACAAGATATGCACACTAGATTCACCTCCATCATAAATGAGCTTCATTCATTGGAGATGTCACTCCCAGAAATAAGCTCGTAAGGAAAATCCTCAGAATCCTACCTGGGTCTTGGGAAAGTAAGGTAAATGCCATCGCGGAAGCTAAAGATCTACAGACTCTGACCATGGATAAGTTGATTGGCAATCTGAAAACGTACGAGATGAAGAGAAAGAAGGACAATGAAAGAAGAGAGCCTAAGAAGGAGAAGAACCTGGTGCTTAAAGCTGAAAGGAGTGATTCAAGTGATGAAGATAGTGACATGGCCTATCTTACTAAGAGATTTCAAAAAATGGTTCGAAGAAATGGTGGTATACCAAAGTGGGGAGTTCAAGCAAAACAAGGAACAACGATCTCTGCCACGGATGTGGAAATTCAGGGCATTTCGTCAAGGACTNGGGAAGAAGTATACACCTTGAGTTGACATCACTATCGTGTGTGCCATCTTTTGTGATAAAACAACCTGGTGCAAGACACACTATTTTTTGTGCATTCAGTGATATTCTCTCAAGCATAACAAAGTTCATCTAGCTTTGAAGTACTGTTGTGTCAAGAACAAGAAGACAACTCCAGTAAGGATCAGTTTCTAACCGAGTCTTATGTACGTCCATAGTTGAGTTGTAATCTTGTTAATTGTTCTACATTGTAATTCCTAGTTTGCTTTCTTAGAAGCGCTGTCTTAGGAACAAACCAAATTCGTAAACTTTAGAGTTTATGTTGTGACTAGGAATAGTCATAAGTTAAATCCTCTGTAACTAGGAGAGTTATAGATTGGCTTGTGGTGGTGCATCACAAGTTAGTTTGAAGTCTTTGCAAAAGGGTGTTTGCAAAGTGGCTTGTAATAGGTAGATTGCAAGTTAGTTGAGTTTAAAGCCTACAGGTGTAGGTCGTGGTTTTTTTGATCCCCTTGTGTGGGACTTTTTCCACGTAGAAAATCTCTGGACTTCTTTACATTCAATCATTACTGCATTTTACGTATCAGTCTCATAGAGGACCAGGTACTCTATAGTTTGGTGGACTCATATAAGTCAACTGGTTTCAAAATACCACCGGTACTGTGATAAATGCCTCGAGATGCATGCACGACCCAGGGCGGGCGGCAATCCTCAGTCCCTTAGGGAGGAGTTGAAGCGGAAAGACGAGGAACTGATGCGGTCTATGGGCAGATGCAGCGAACTCGAGGGGCTGCTTAGAGCTAAAGAAGAAAAGCTCGAGGTGGGCAAGGGTGTTGCAGCTGAGTGTGTTGATATTCAAGTGAAGGTGGTGGCCCTGCAGGCGAAGCTTGAGCAGAGTGACACTAGGTTCGCCGGTTTAAGTGTTGAATTGGCGGAGAAGTTGACCGAATTGGAAGGGAAGGCGACCGAGCTGGAGAGGGCTGAGGGAGCCCGAGTAGCGACCTTGGCGAAGGCTGGGGCACTGGAAGATTGTCTCAGCGTTCTCAGGTCTGAATGCCACTGAGATAGAGAAGGTCGCTCTGAGGGAGGCGCGGTTTGATGAGCGAATTGCCAAACTTGAGAGGGACGTCTCGAGCCTGGGTGATCAAATTACTGCTCTTGAGGCGGAGAGGGCGCAATTGTTAGCTTCGACTCTTGTATCCGCCTCTGTTGACATTTGATGGGTTGGTTTTCAGTATTTTATGTTTCGATGATCTAACAAACTTGTCATGAAGAACCAGATAGAGCACCTGGCGCACAGGGCATACATTTCATGTGAACTAATTGAAGCCTGAAAATCAACAAAGAAAGAAACACAACAGGGACCTGATGATCTGGCTCTTTAGGGTTCTCCGACATAAGCAAGTCAGTGACTGTACGCAATCAAGATAAAGAGGAACACAACAGGGACCTGCTGCTTCAAGGTTCTCTGACAGAAAGTACAAGTCAAGTACACAACTGGAACGTGACAGAAGAAAGTGATCATCTGGCAATTGTTACTGAAGAGGAACACAACTAGGACCTGGTCTGTTGGTGTGTCCTGACAGGAAGTACAAAGCCCACTATCCAGCTGGAACGCAACTGCCCAGAAGTGGATGTGCAGACTGTCCAGCAGTCACTTCTCACTGAGAAGAAGTACACCAAGAGTTGACATCACTACCCATTGTGATATCTTTTGTGATAAAA
Organism: Nicotiana attenuata; assembly: GCF_001879085.1. Classification (NCBI taxonomy): domain Eukaryota; kingdom Viridiplantae; phylum Streptophyta; class Magnoliopsida; order Solanales; family Solanaceae; genus Nicotiana; species Nicotiana attenuata. The sequence goes on from NW_017670438.1 coordinate 594,746, forward strand.
CAACCTGGTGCAAGACACACTTCCCTCGTACACTCAGTGATATTCTCTCAAGCTTAACAAAGTTCATCTGACATTGAAGTCACTGTGTGTGTCAAGAACAAGAAGACAACTCCACTAAGGATCAACTTCTAACCGAGTCTTATTTACGTCCATAGTTGAGTTGTAATCTTGTTAATTGTTCTACATTGTAACTCCTAGTTTGCTTTCTTAGAAGCGCTATCTTAGGAACAAACCAAATTCGTAAACTTTAGAGTTTATATTGTGACTAGAAATAGTCATAAGTTAAATCCTCTGTAACTAGGAGAGTTGTAGAGTGGCGTGTGGTGGTGCATCACAAGTTAGTTTGAAGTCTTTGCAAAAGGGAGTTTGCAAAGTGGCTTGTAATAGGTAGATTGCAAGTTAGTTGAGTTAAAAGCCTACAGGTGTAGGTCGTGGTTTTTTGATCCCCTTGTGTGGGATTTTTCCACGTAAAAAATCTCTGGCCTTCTTTACATTCAGTCGTTACAACATTCTACGTATCAGTCTCATAGAGGATCAGGTACTTATAGTTTGGTGGACTTACATAAGACAACAACATTCCTCGTTCTTTGTACGAAATGTGGGTCCACGCTGAGGCTCAGCAGGATATATACAAGGGCTTGTTGGCAGCGGGGAATGTGTCTGAAGCTGCTTTCGAAGAGGTTCGTGTTAAAGTGCGTGAGGCTCGGCTTGCCTGCGGCTATGACCCCACGACATCGGAGCCCGGTGGAGACGATAAGGCCGAGAACAGGCTTTCCTTTGATGATGAGCATCCTAATGGGAAGGGTGACGGTAGAGGCGAAGCCGCTGAACCGAGCGGAGAGAGAGGTGACGACGTGGATGGGAATAATGCTGAGTGAAGCTCTTGTAATTTTTTCTTAGTTAGTTGGATGGGGGCCCTCTTTTGGCCCTATGTAAGATGCTATTTTCCTTTTGAACGGAGCAATTGATTTGTCCTTGATTGTATGTCTTTAGCCTTTCCTTCTTTTTTCTTTTGAATTTCTTGGATCTTTCGCAATGAGTCCCTGACTTTCGGTAGTTAATTCAAACAAGGTCAAATTTTGACATGCTAATTCGAGCGAGGTCGAATTTGACTTACTAATTCGAGCGAGATCGAATTTGTCTTGCTAATTCGATTGAGGTCGAATTTAGGCTTTGTTAATTCGAGCGAGGTCGAATATATACTTTTTAATTCGAGCGAGGTCGAATTTAGACTTGTTAATTCGAGCGAGGTCGAATTTAGACTTGTTAATTCGAGCAATTTTGACTGATTCGAACGAGGTCGGATTTGGATTAATTCGATGAGGTCGAATGTAGAACGATTCGAACGAGGTCGAATGTAAGTTAATACGAGCGAGGTTGAATGTTGAACGATTCGAACGAGGTCGAATGTAAGTTAATTCGAGCGAGGTCTAATATTGAATGATTCGAACGAGGTCGAATATTGAACGATTCGAACGAGGTTGAATGTAAGTTAATTCAAGCGAGGTCGAATGTATAACAATTCGAACGAGGTCGAATGTAAGTTAATTCGAGCGAGGTCGAATGTTGATTGATTCGAACGAGGTCAAATGTAAGTTAATTCGAGCGAGGTCGAATGTAGAACAATTTGAATGAGGTTGAATGTAGAACAATTCGAACGAGGTCGAATGTAAGTTAATTCGAGCGAGGTCTAATGTTGACTGATTCGAACGAGGTCGAATGTACATTTATTTTGCGTTGGCGTGATGTGTAAATTGGGTGGAGTTGTGTGAGAATGTCATATACTGCTTCGTTTATTCATTGGAGAATATTACATATTTATGTTCGGTTCGTACATACATCCGAGGAGTCCCAGTCTATCTAGTTCATCGCTTGGCCTGCAGAGGTAGTTGGTAGGCCCGGTGATGGATGTCTCGCTCAAACTTCGGGGCGTCTCAATACGTGTACGAGATTGGATTATGGCTAGTTGTGTCGTCGCATAGGGACTTTGGCGAGCGTGTGGGTGAGTTTCACGCACTTGTGTTCTGTCTGCATGTTGGAGAGATTCGTATGTTTCTTGGGCTGGTGACCCAGTCCCAGTCTATACCGGCTTTTCCTTTATAGAGTTGAGTACCAACTTGCTAGGGGGTGGGGGAGTTTCGCTCGATCGTTGCCTGCAGGATGACAGGACGCGGAGCATTTTCTTGGTGTGCTATTTTGATGGCGTTTGTTCCCTATTCGCGTGTCGGTGAGTATGGCCCTGTTCCTGTCCCATTCTAAAAAAAATAGTTAGTTAAAGCCAAACGAAATCGTTTGTTACCTCGAGTTATTGGTTGACTGGTGGAAGGGAGCGACCGTGTTCCCTTCTTTGGTTGTGTTTCGTAGCTGCTATCACTGGTTGAGCTAATATTCATCGAACTTGGATGATATCCTGTGGGTCTTTGGCTTGGTGTTTTTTCCGTCTCCGCTACTTGGGTCTGGAAAGTCCCTTCGATCTGGTTGGAAATGAACTGAGAGTGCTAGCTTCAGATCTGATCTCAGCCTCGCACTTAGCTTCGGTGTTAGTCGAATCTGGGCACCTTGGGGATTGATGGCTTACTTCGCTCGTTTGGATATTTGAGTTCAAGTCCCAATCCGATCCAGTCCCGAGTGCGTGAAGACACGGAAACATAAGCCGCACCACAAGCATACAGGCGAAAGGATGAAGTTACAGCGAATGGGAAATAGAACTAGAACTGAGTTCAGATCTAGAGGAAACGGAAACTTTGGCTAGGAAATCCCCACAGACGGCGCCAAATTGTTTGACTAAAAAGTATTAGGACTTTTTGTTAAACTAATTGAATGAGAAGATTTGGGGCAAATCCTAGCCAAAGATACTTTATTCTAGATCCGAGATAGAGGATAGGAATAAACAAGCATGACTGAACATGAAGTTTGATTACAGTTGCGATTGAATATCATAATGTAAGAGATAGATGATTACTCCAATAATATCAAATGGTAACGAAGAATACATAAATGAAAAGAGTCACCATTCTTGAACAAGACCGACTTTCGCACATTTGATAAAGTTGAATTATAGATGGATAATGAGATTCTAAGCTCTTATCTTCTCTTTCGGCGAGGAACCTGAGATTTTTGGGGAATATCTTCACTTTTTAGTAAGATATATATGCATTTGCGTGTGTGTTCCTATCAGCCTCCTTTATGTTACTCTCTCCTATGATATTTATAAAAAAATACTTTCTTTACTCAGCGGTCCTTAATCGGAGTACCTAAATTCTTAGAATATCCCGTAGAATATGTTGGACTTTAAGCATTGGGCTTTAAAGACTTTAAGCATTGGGCTTTAAAAGTCTAAGAGTGTGAATTGGAAATGGTGAGAAATAAAATGGAGGGAAATAAAAATTTAAATGAAGTGAGCTTTTGTCTTGAACTTTGTCCCTCATTGGTGAGGGACAACTACATTTATGTGTATATATATAGAATCACTTCTTAGAGCTCTTAAAAGGAGTTGAAGAGAATGAACCCTCGCGCCGTCGTCGTCGCTCGCTCGGCTCGGCTTCGGCTTCGGCTTCGGCTTCGGCTTCGGCTTCGGCTTCGGCTTCGGAAGCTTTGGCTTTGGATTTGGATTTGGATTTGGATTTGGATTTGTCAAATGATCGATAAGATTATTTTTTGGACAAAATTTGTTTAATAATTAATTAAAATCCAGTCAGTTAATTAACGAAATTAACTGAAATTTGAAATCCAAATTAACAAAATTAACTAAAATCTTGAAATCCAAACGCTGAACGTTTTTTTCCTTCTGAACAGACGCTTTTCCTGAACAGTCACACCTCTTCCGATAATTGCTATAAATTCTGAGGCATGGCTGCATTTTTGAAACACTGAAAAACATTACAGAACCTCCTTCCTTCTGAATATCCTGCATTCTATTTCGCAGAATTCTCTCAAATTCGTAAGTGTGATTTTGCTCCGTTCTTTGAGTTCGTTGGTATCCTGCAGTTTGTATTGCCACTGTTGCAGGAAGGTTTATTCAGTTTCATCCTGGGAGGATTTAATCCATTACCTTGGCAACACGTGAGGGGGTTAAAATTCCTTAAGGACACACAAGCAAATTGTGGACTCGGAATATTTTTTATACTTTACTGTTTTTCCAGTTTTTAATTCTAACAGTCTTTCTGATTTTGCGTTTTAACACAGTAGCGATCACAAGCTTAAGGAATTTTATCTAACGTTTCTGTGTTGAAATATATATTAAACTGTTATCTATATTTTATACTGGTTTGGAGACTAAAGCCTTCGTGCTTCCTACTCCAATAATTGTTCTGTCCGGTTTAAAGTATATCAAAACTTTACCGGAATAATAAACGTACGGGTTTGAAGTATATAAAAACTTCACCATTGTTACGTGTTGTATGTTTTGTTTGGTATTCAGTTTGAAGATATCAAAACTTCACTGATTTAACAAAGTTCTGTTTTGTTTCCAACTCTACAGAAAAATGACGAATGAAAACCAAACTAATGGAAATGTTGCGGGAACGGGTGCTACTGTTACGAGTGTTGCTGCCTCGTCAAGCCGTTCAACTCCTGCTCATGCTATGGCACCAGGTATTGACTTCAAACGTTGGCAAATGAAGATGCTCTTCTATCTTACTACGTTGGGTTTGCAGCGTTTTATCAAGGAGGATCCTCCGGTCCTGGCTGAAGGCACTCCGGATGACGAACGATTTGTTGTAACTGAAGCATGGAAACATTCTGATTTCTTGTGCAAAAACTACATTTTGAGTTGTTTGGAAGATAGCTTGTACAATGTCTATAGTATCATGGAAACTTCAAAAGCGTTATGGAATGCGCTTGAGAAGAAGTACAAGACTGAGGATGCCGGACTTAAGAAGTTCGTGGCTGCAAGGTTTTTGGATTTCAAGATGATTGACACTAGGTCGGTCATAACTCAAGTCCAAGAATTACAAGTCATTGTGCATGACCTCCTTGCTGAAGGTATGACCCGAATCAATAATTTTATTAATAAGATTTATCTTGTTATTAATTATGAATTTATTATTGAAGGTATGGTCATAAATGAGGCCTTTCAAGTCGCCGCTTTTATTGAGAATTTACCTCCGTTGTGGAAGGACTTTAAGAACTATCTAAAACACAAGCGGAAGGAGCTTAAAGACTTGATTGTTCGTTTGAGGATAGAAGAAGACAACAAAAATGCTGAAAAGAAGTCATGTGGAAACTCGACAATAATAAGGGCTAACATTGTTGAGGAGGCGCCACAAAATAAGAAGAGAAAGAAGGCTTCTGGACCAAAGAATTACCCAAGCAAGAAAAAGTTCAAGGGTAATTGTTACAACTGTGGAAAATCTGGGCATAAGGCCGTGGATTGTCGTGCACCAAAGAATGATTAGAAGAAGAAGAATCAAGCTAACATGGTTGAAAATGCTGAAGAAATGGAGGACTTGTGTGCCATGTTGTCTGAATGCAACTTGGTAGGAGATCCTAAAGAATGGTGGATAGATTCTGGAGCCACCAGCCATGTTTGTGCTAACAAGGAGTTATTTTCTTCTTATGCCCCCGCAGGACCCGACGAGATAATTTTCATGGGAAATTCGTCTATAGCGAAAATTGAAGGAGTTGGCAAGATTGCGTTGAAGATGACGTCGGAAAAAATAGTGACTCTAAACCAAGTTCTCCATGTTCCAGAAATTCGCAAGAATCTTGTGTCTACCTCACTTCTTGTCAAGAATGGATTCAAATGTATTTTCGTTTCTAATAGTGTTGTACTAAGTAAGAATGATATGTATGTAGGAAAAGGTTACCTGAATGAGGGCCTTTTTAAGCTAAATGTAATAGCAGTTCCTATCAATAAAGTTAATGCTTCTTCTTACTTACTTGAGTCAAACACTTTATGGCATTCACGCTTAGGTCACGTCAACTTCAAAACATTGCGAAAAATGATAAATTTAGAAATATTGCCAAAATTTGATTGCATTAATTCCAAATGTCAAATATGTGTGGAATCAAAGTATGCTAAGCATCCTTATAAGTCCGTTGAAAGGAATTCAAGTCCTTTAGACTTAATTCATACAGATATTTGCGACATGAAGTCAACACCATCTCGCGGTGGGAAAAAGTATTTTATTACTTTTATTGACGATAGCACGAGATATTGCTATGTTTATTTACTTAATAGTAAAGATGAGGAAATTGATGCTTTCAAGCAATACAAGAGTGAAGTTGAAACACAACTAAACAAAAAGATCAAAATGATAAGAAGTGATAGGGGTGGCGAATATGAATCTCCTTTTGAAGAAATATGTTTGGAAAATGGCATTATTCACCAAACAACTGCTCCTTACTCTCCACAATCTAATGGAATTGCGGAGAGAAAGAATCGAACGTTGAAAGAGATGATGAATGCGTTGTTGATAAGTTCTGGTTTACCACAGAACTTGTGGGGGGAAGCTATACTTACAGCTAACCGAATAATCAACCGTGTACCTCATAGTAAAACACAGTCCATTCCTTTTGAAAAATGGAAAGGAAGGAAGCCCAGCTTGAAATACTTCAAAGTGTGGGGGTGTTTAGCTAAGGTACAAGTTCCTAAACCTAAAAGGGTTAAGATAGGTCCAAAAATGGTTGATTGTGTATTTATTGGATATGTAACCAATAGCAAGGCATATCGTTTTCTGGTTCATAAATCAGAAAATCCTGAGATTCACGTTAATACGATAATAGAATCAGATAATGCTGAATTCTTTGAAACTATTTATCCGTATAAAAAGGAAAGTGAAGTGACCTACCAAAAGTCAAAATGACCTCGGGAGGAAATAACAGATGGTATGCCTAATGAGGAAAATCCGAGAAGAAGTAAACGTCAACGGACATCTACTTCATTCGGTCTAGATTTTCTGACTTTCCTGCTAGAAAATGAGCCTCGTACCTTCAAGGAAGCAATGTCTTCCTCAGAAGCACAATATTGGAAAGAAGCTGTCAATAGTGAAATAGAATCCATATTGAGCAACTATACCTGGGAATTGGTTGATCTTCCTCCAGGTAACAAAACATTGGGTTCTAAATGGATTTTCAAGAAGAAAATGAAAGACGATGGTACTATTGACAAATACAAGGCAAGACTTGTTGTCAAATTTAGACAGTGAGAAAGTCTTGACTATTTTGACACATACTCGCTGGTAACAAGAATTACATCCATTCGGATGCTAATAGCGTTAGCCGCCTTATATGGTCTTCAAATCCATCAAATGGATGTAAAAACAGCCTTCTTAAATGGTGATCTAGAGGAAGAAATTTACATGAACCAACCTGAAGGGTTTGTGGTTCCGGAAAAAGAAAAGAAGGTGTGTCGACTTGTTAAGTCCCTTTATGGACTAAAACAAGCACCCAAGCAATGGCATGCGAAATTTGACCAAACCATGTTGTCAAATGGCTTTAAGATTAATGAATGTGATAAATGTGTTTNNGGTTTTTACTATTGGTGGAGGAGCAGTTAGCTTGGAAGTCTTCCAAATAGACGTGCATCGCTCGTTCTACAATGGAATCAGAGTTTATAGCTTTTGATAAAGCCGGTGAAGAAGCTGAATGGCTTCGAAATTTCTTAGAAGACATTCCGTTCTGGCCAAAACCTTTGGCTCCTATTTGCATACATTGCGATAGTGAGGCTGCAATAGGACGGGCAGGGAGCGTTATGTATAACGGAAAGTCTCGTCATATACGACGAAGACATAACACCGTTAGACAACTACTTTCTAGTGGAATTATCACTATTGATTATGTAAGGTCAAAGGATAATGTGGCGGATCCGCTTACAAAAGGCTTAACTAGAGAGGGAGTTGAGAAATCATCTAAGGGAATGGGACTATGGCCGAGGACAAGTCAACATGGCGGTAACTCTACCTAGAATTCTGGATACTCCGAGATCTAGGTTCAAGGAGCTCAAACAAAGTTGTGATTGACCGGTTCAACATTGTCAAAGTAAAATCTTTGGTCCATTCTCGTGATGAAGACAATGTTCAGTAACAAGGATAGAACTTTACACGTTCTTTAATGATTACCTAAGTCTGATGTGGTATTTATCAAATAGTGTCAATCTAAAGGGTTACACGTTTAGGAATCACCTATGTAAGTGTGAAGTGGAAGCCGCTTCAATGAGAATTCTGTAAGGCCAATTCTCTACGCACTTATGAAACCAGGCGGTGTTCATGGCTAAAACGAACACAACAATGAGAACCAAAAGACGGTTAAGGGTTGGTTGTGTGACATATGGTTGTCTAGGTATACACTAAAGTTCGATGGTTCAAAGATATCAAATCTACCGTTTGACCGAGTATTTCCGACATATGTTCACTACGGAAAGTTCAAAGGGAAACCTACTTATCCAGATGCAATTAATCCTCACTTGCAAATCACACAGCTTTCATCTATGATCATTCTTGTTACAGCCATTCCCATTCATGTGGGGGATTGTTGGACTTTAAGCATTGGGCTTTAAAGACTTTAAGCATTGGGCTTTAAAAGTCTAAGAGTGTGAATTAGAAATGGTGGGAAATAAAATGGAGGAAAATGAAAATTTGAATAAAGTGAGCTTTTGTCTTGAACTTTGTCCCTCATTGGTGAGGGACAACTACATTTGTGTGTATATATATAGAATCACTTCTTAGAGCTCCTAAAAGGAGTTGAAAAGAATGAACCCTTTGTCAAATGATCGATAAGATTATTTTTTGGACAAAATTTATTTAATAATTAATTAAAAGCCAGTCAGTTAATTAACGAAATTAACTGAAATTTGAAATCCAAATTAACGAAATTAACTAAAATATTGAAATCCAAACGTTGAACGTTTTTTTCCTTCTGAACAGACGCTTTTCCTGAACAACCACACCTCTTCCGATAATTGCTTATAAATTCTGAGGCATGGCTGCATTTTTGAAACACTGAAAAACATTACAGAACTTCCTTCCTTCTGAATATCCTGCATTCTATTTCGCAGAATTCTCTCAAATTCGTAAGTGTGATTTTGCTCCCATTCTTTGAGTTCGTTGGTATCCTGCAGTTTGTATTGCCACTGTTGCAGGAAGGTTTATTCCGTTTCATCCTGGGAGGATTTAATCCATTACCTTGGCAACGTGTGAGGGGGTTAAAATTTCTTAAGGACGCACAAGCAAATTGTGGACTCGGAATATTTTTTATACTTTACTGTTTTTCCAGTTTTTAATTCTAACAGTCTTTCTGATTTTGCGTTTTAACACAGTAGCGATCACAGAATATTTCTCTGAAATGTCTAAGTATTGAACTAGCAAGTTCGGGCCGAATTGAGTGTTCGACCTCGACCGTAGCTGAATTACTCGCCGGTATATTGCTTCCTATATGTGACTTCGGCTTGGTTGCTTCTCAATCGTTCTTCCTTAAGTAGAAATTAGAATTTCTTTGATCAGATTTTGACTCATACAGCTACAGGCTTCGCGCTGCGAGGCAAAATGCACGCCCCTATCTCGCGTTACTCCTGGCGTCGCCAGCTTCACTGCGCAAAAGTTCCCTCGCGTCACTTGATCTAACGCGAGCTAAATAGCTCGCTTCGCCCAGACTTATTCTTCGTGGCCTCATTCTGTTGCCTAACACTCAATTCCTTTCCTTTGCTTTTAAGTTGTTCCTATTCTTCAAGTCACGTTTTTGTTTTATTTTCCTTTCCAGTTGTTCTTTTTGTCTTCTTTTTTTGATTTTTTCTTCAATCATTTGCCTTCAATCATTGTTTTATTATCTCATTATAATATTTCCCATCATCAAATAATCACGAACTATTCTTGTAAGGCATAAAATACACATAAAATCTCTACTTCACTTTCACTCCCAATTTCGTCTTCAACGTACCTACACATAAAATGCACAATTATAGTTTAGTTTAACATTAAAACACCTAAATGTAATATAAGTAATACACTAAAAATATATAATTATAGCCAAACATCACCAAACAAAAAAGAGCAAATTTACATTAATCTTTTTGTGTATCAGACCGTCTATTTTACACTCCACAGTTGAGTTTCAACTTACTAGGTGTTTATTTTTAGAAAGAAAAATGCTCCGTACGTTAAATAACTTTCAGTAATTTAGTGGTCATGTCAAATTATATATACTTTATGTTTCAAGCTTCTTTTTTTTCTGCTTAATTTTCTCTACGTGTCTTCATTTCATAAATCTTGATGCATTTTCTAAAACTACTCTTTTCTAATAACTTATTTATTTATTTTAAAACATAGAAATAATAGTGGTAGAGTGTAATTATTATTTTCTTCTAAATAGACTATTGTTTTGACACCCCACGTGATGGTGTATAGACTATAGTTTGGTTGGTAAGACAATCTAAACGGAAGAAAATCGTCAAAGGAGAGAGACGTATTAATATTTTTTTTCTTTCTTTTGGAACCTATTGATCTACGATGCCTTTATTTATCAGATTTAAGAGGGCCCATCTTATAATAATGAAAAATACACAATTAAATAAATAAATAGAGGTATGTCATAAATTTGGTTGCAAATTTGCTGTGACTCACGAGCAAATCCATTTGACCCCACATATTATTGCAGCTAGGGGTACATAGGTCGAGTTGGTTTGAATTTTTTAATTATCAAATCAATTAATGGTGTCGGATTTTTAAATCTATAAACCAAACCAAACCAACAAAGTCGGGTTTTTCAATCTCGTTTTTTCTTAATTAATAAACCTTAATAAAAATTAACATAATCTAAATATACTACTATATATATCATGCTAAAATAAGTATAATTAATAAGTACTATAAATTACATAACTAAGCACTAAAGAAAAAGATCAACTAAGTTAATTCTAACCAATGTAAAACTAAAAAATAGATATCCAACACCATTCCTAGTGTTGAATTGTGTAATTCTTTTGTTAGCATTACTCATTAGTATTGCTATAAAGTTTTTCTTTGAGTTACAGCATTTATACGCTATAAAGTTTTTTTTATCGTTCAAGAATGTTAAGTCTAAACTTGAAATAATACGTTAAAGATAAAATTGTGAAAAAGTTGAAGAAATATTTATAAATTACATTACAATAAATATTTATATGTATAAAATACTTTTAAAAATTGTAACTACCGGATTGATTTGGTTTCGGTTTGACTTTCTTTTAGTTAAAACCAAACCAAACCATTATGGTCGTGTTTTCTTTTCCAATAAAACCAAGTCAAACCAAACCACAATCGAGTTTTTTTTTCCGGTTTGACTCGGATTATCGGTTTAGTGCGGTTTATTGGTTTTTTTTGTAGACCCCTAATTGCAACAAATTCTTTTCTTTTTCTTCTTATTTTGCTGTTTTTAAAATTATTACACCTAGTATCCTAACTCCTAATTTTCTAACAGAACTGTGATTTTAGCAATTTAATCGTTTTTCTTAGACTATAAGTTTTCAAATATTTTGTAGGAATAAAAATCATGATTATTACATTCTTCCGTTGTTTTTACTTATTTAAACTTTATCTAAAAAGTATATGACCAATATCTAATTTTATATCTATAATTAAATATATTGATCTTTATACTTTAAGCCGGGCATTCTTTTTTAAACGGGTAAAGTATTTTTTTTTTTAGGGAGAGAAAGAGGGTTTTGGTGATACAAACCTCAAACATCTTAATTATAACATAATAATTTACCAATCAATCATTTTATTACAATCTTTTAACAAATGTCAATTAGTTTGTTTTTGTAACTCTCAGAAAATTAATGACTTTGCATCTGCATAAATAAGATGCAGTTTCATATGAATTAAATGTTGGAAACTGTAGAGAACATCTCTCCTTCTTCATATGATGTTGCCAATGAACAAAATAAGGTTAATATAATTCACAATATTTGATTTTTCCAGATACTATCAAGGAGTTAGCTTTTTTTTTCAAAGTTGCTCTTGGAGTAAAGAGCCTAGGAGTATTTGTTATATTTCCATAGGAACAAATTAAGGTAAATATGGTCAATTTTATTGTTAATTAATGCTAAAATATAGATTCCTTAATATGTGTAAAAACAATCAAAAAAATCAATTAAAGTAGACCGGGGGAGTAACTTTGTGGTTATAGTTGTCACACATGATATTTAAAAAAAAAAAATGGAAACATCATTCAAGTAATTCATGAATATTTTGTACTATATATTATATCTTTAGGACACAATGTAGTAGTAATTATTTTGATGAATTACATATGTTTCAATTCTCGAAATCTCTTTACATTTGGTGAAGACACAATATTCCTTATATAGATCGAAGGAAAAGTGGAAAACAAAAGTCCAATTGCATTCATCTATCAATTTTGCAAGTAATTTTACAATCGTAAGAACAATAAAAAAGAATAATTCCATTTTAAGTAGAGTTTCTAATCGTCAAAAACAACCATTCTTTCACGACAGATTTGCACTCGAAGGGACAAGAATCTATTCTCTTTTTTTTCTTAAATAATTCTGTCATTCATTCTATTAACATTTTCTCTGGGGTCAACAATTTTACTTTTACACCATCAATTTTTTCCTTTTCTTACGTAAAAGTCAACCAAATTATTAAAAGTTGTTTGTAAGTTAAGTCAATTTAAGTATGTCTTTGGCTATACAATGCAACTTGGAAAATAGGTAAGTAAATGATAATTGAAAATGATATAAAGAGGATAGTCCATTTTATGATTAAAATAGCATCAATGCGCAATCATGAATTTGTTTTATAGTTAAAAAGGAAGTTGCAATTCACTTTTTTGCACTTTTTGAAAGAAAAAGATTACTTTTTACAATGTTTTCCATTTGGACATTGGAAAAAAGAAGCCGTAGCTAAAAGCTCTCACTCTCTTTTTATCTTAGATAATGTATAAAAGAGGATATAATTTGGACCAGAAATGATTCTGCTTTATGTAAATTGCACGGGGCGCCCTATTTCGGCGCCCCTTTTTAACCTGTAGCCGCTTTGTCTTTCTGTTTGCATCCGTACCCACTTTTTAAAAAACTTCAGCTTCTCTTTCTCCTCCCCTTCTCCTTCTTCATTTTCTCATTGTCTGGAAACACAACTCCCTGAGGACTGAGGAATGATATGGTCATACCATTGATCAGAAAAAGGCACCAACTTTTATCCAACAAAAAAACGGCAACACGAAAATCAAATATGTTGTAATATAGATAAAACATAGAAACCGTAAAGAAAATGGAGAAACTGATCATCAGCGATCGGAGATTCAAATGTTAAAAAGAAAAGTTTTCGAAAACGAAATAACATAACAACAAAGCATTTATTTTGCAATAAAAACAGAACGCAAAATCGGATGCATTAGATGATCACAATACAGTTAATTAGATGTAACTGTATCTTCTTGGTGTCCTGAGCTGAAGTTAATTAGACAAAAACTTCAGCTCTATAGCTGAAGTTTCTATGTTGTAATTAGAAAACTTCAGCTCTAGAGCTGAAGTTTTTGTGTTGTAACTGAAAAACTTCAGCTCTAGAGCTGAAGTTTTCCGGTTACAAAGACAAAAACTTCAGCTCTAGAGCTGAAGTTTCCCGGTTACTAAACAAAACCTTATAAAAGTCAACCAAATTAACAAAAACTTATTTTATAACTGGCAAACTTCAGCTCTAGAGCTGAAGTTTTCCGGTTACAAAGACAAAAACTTCAGCTCTAGAGCTGGAGTTTGCCAGTTATAAAATAAAAACTTCAGCTCTAGAGCTGAAGTTTTTATTTTATAACTGGCAAACTTCAGCCCGGTTACTAAACAAAAACTTATAAAATAAAACTTCAGCTCTAGAGCTGAAGTTCGCGAGTTACAAAACAAAAACTTCAGCTCCAGAGCTGAACTTCAGGCCCGGCTACTAAAATGCTGAAGTTTTGTGTGATTGCCTTTGCTACTTCAGCCCCGTGTGCTGAAGTTATGCGAAAAAGCGGGTACGCTTGCAATTTTTTTTGCAAAGCGGGCACAGGTTAAAATGTGGCACAAAAAACGGATATAGATGCAAATGCCCCTCACGGATTTTTTTTTTCTTATGAGTGTTTAATTGTTGTCAATCCTTTTTTTTGACAATGCAGTTCCTTGAATTTACTTACTGTAAATTCTAAATCCGGGGGATTTAAAAAACCTGGAGAATTGACCGATGAAAATATTGATATATTTTTATTTGTTGGGGAAAAGGCCAAATTTACCTATGTACTATTGAAAATAGTCTATATACATTTACATTCCACTATACATGCCGTTTAAATTTTACCCTTACCATTAACAAAGTAATTAGAAAATATCCTTATTTTGCATGGAAGGGCATATTGAAAATAGTCTATATTTGCACTCCACTATATTTTTCATTTTGAGTTTTACGCTTACCATTACCAAAGTAATTAAAAGATACCCTTATTTTAAAAGGAAGTGCACATTAAAAATAATTTAAATTTACCTTTCATTATACTTTTTGTGTAGTAGTTGATAATTAAACCATGTTGTGCAAACAAAAAAGCAAAGCCGTGACATGCGATGCAAATTATGATTACAGTTTAATTGACAATTCATATAAAAGTCTTGATTACAAATTTGCAGCTGTAATTCCATATGCTTAACACTACTTTTCAAGTCACTTACTTTTCCATAATTTTGTTAGTCAAATTACACTATCATTTGCTTAAGCTTTATTGGTTCTAATCCTATACTTTCTTTCACCTTTTTTTCAGTTTTTACCAATTTGATTTGCCAGCTTTATGTTTGATGTAAAAGTTCTTGGAAAAAAGAAAAAGGAAAAAGAGAATAAATAAGAAAAGTCAAGCCTTTTATTTCATGAAAATTGAGGAAAAATTGTTCGTGTGGATTGTAACATTTTCAAGATGTTTTTAAACTTGTCTTTTCACGTTATTGAAACGGTTGAAAAAGCATATATATATGCTTCTAGTCAAAGTTCCCAATCAAAAATGAAAGTATTTGGTAGATTAGGAATGTAATGCATACTAATTTGGTGAAGGGAGAAAACCTAAACAAAAATTTTTCCTTTATATTGGTGACTTTATTATTTAATTGCAACTCTTGTCATTCCACAAAACTTTCTTTTTGGGTATAATTAATATACCAATAGAAAATATTGAAAACTTTTCAGTCGAGAATAATAAAACTTTAAAAATAGTCTTCTGCTAAAATAAGCATAACAGAAACAACATAGATGGTAAAAAGTTATATAAACAACCCTAACTTGTTTGAGAGAGACATAGTTATTGTAATTACTAGTTAATTTGGATTTCTATCCTTCCTGTTTAGCTTCTGTTTTTTTTTAATGCTTCTCATTTAGAGAACAGGGATATTTTCCTAATGTAACTCTATTTCGGCTTGGTTGTTTATTATATATTTGTTGCCTTAAAAAAAATAGATGCTACTAGACTTGAGCATAAATATGGTTCGGGGAACAAGCCCATTAAATATTGGTGGCGTTTGTTTTAAATGGCCAAAAAAATAATTGGAAACTTCTTTTCAAATATTTGAATTTTTTTAGCTTTGCAAAAACTGAAAAGCACTTCTAACGTAGCTCAATAATAAAAGAAAAACACTTTTCTCAAGTTGTATTTGGTGGAAAGAATTATGTTTTTTAACACTTTCTAAAAAAGAACACCTTACTTGTGTTTGATAAAATTAACACAAAAAAAAAAAGTGTCACATGAGATAAGGTTGAAGAAAGAACTGCTCCCTCCGGTCCACAATAACTTATTGTCAATAAGTGACCAATTTATTCTTTTATTTTGGCCTAAAAATAAGTATCCATTTATATAATCAAGAAAAACTTCAATTTGTTTTTCCAAAGTTGAAAATTGAATAATCAACGCCACCAGCCATAAAAAATATAAATTCAAATCAGTTTTTATTTGACGGAAAAACTAAAAAAGAAATTAACAAGCAATTACAGGATCGACGTTAACATAATGACAAGACTCTTCTTGCCTGAGAGCTAGTCTTAAAAATGCCTAAAAAGAATAGGAGGAAACAAATGGGAATGGTTGTTGGGACAATGATTAAATATTGTAAAAAACTCCAGTGCTAATTCACAACACTTGCGTGTTCTTAAGCATTCCATTAAAATTGATCCGACTGAACAAACATTACTAACCACCACAAAATTTTGGACCTCATTTCCAGAAAAATCTTGGCCTATTAACGTTTTGCAGGTTTTTTTCTTCAAGTTATACGATAGAAAGATGCCCAGTTCTTCTTTCTTTTTTTGGGTTGGGTTGGGTTGGGGGGGGGGGGGGGGATGGATCATACCTTATCTCCAAAATAGTGTGCAAGATAAATAGACTCAACTGTATAATTTGAAGATCATACACTACAATAGAGCTCAAAAGATGACAAAAGTTCAATCAAGAATTAGTATCAGGTGGTTGATCAAAAGGCTTGTTAGAGCTTCCTTGTTCCATTTTAATCTGTCCTCCATCTATCATTACAGAACCTGAATTGCCACCCTGATAAAACACATTCAATGAGAAAATTGTTAGGACTATGCAACTTGTTTTCCATTTATAAATGCACAGATAATGCTCTAAACCTTCAAGCTTGTTGATTCAGCAAATGTCGACTCTACTTCTCTTAGGCGCTCCTCTGTTTTCATATCTTCCTGATAATTTGAATGAAAACAAACTATTAGTATTTGCAGCTCCATATGGTATCAGTAAACAAAATGATCGACAAGGATTAAGCAGGAATAAAGAAGACATCTCATTTAAGATCTTTAATTTTCACATATTAACAAGGATTTTTGACTCAGTCCTGCAAAATATAATGTCATATCAAGAACGCTACAGACTCGCAGCAGAACGAATGTGGACATTTCATGAGGTGTAAGGATCATAATTTGGAGGTTCAGAATGACCTAAGAGGGACGAAAATGTAAATGAAAGAAGAGGAATTTCAGAAGTAGGGCGCCTTCAAGAACTGGTAAAGACTCTACTGCAGAAATTGGAAGCCAAGCTGCTAATTTCTCCTACATAATTGTCCAAAAAACTGAAAGAACAGCAAA
The DNA here is from genome assembly GCF_001879085.1 of Nicotiana attenuata. Lineage (NCBI taxonomy): Eukaryota > Viridiplantae > Streptophyta > Magnoliopsida > Solanales > Solanaceae > Nicotiana > Nicotiana attenuata. The sequence continues at coordinate 611,779 of NW_017670438.1, forward strand.
GCTAGCAACTAATATGAAAACTAAAAACATCAACTTAAACAAGATCTTGGACTACTTTTGACCAAGGAGTTGCTTGAAAAGCTTTAAGTTTCCAGGTGAACAACCAGTTCTAACCAATTAACGGCGATTAGAATCGTTAGTAAACTACCATAAACCTTTCTTCATCCATAAAATAAAATCTATAATCAATACAAAGGAAAGAAGGAAAAGAAGATAGCACCACAAAAAAGGTTTTTGAGCCAAAACTGATACTCCGTAATAGCTAAAGGAACATGTTCTCGTTATTGATTTATGGAACAGCAGATAAACTCATTTCAATTCCATTACTATAAGTTTTTGATCATCAAGACACCATAGGAACCTTGTAAAGATGTACAAGGCCATTTTTGCTCTTTTGTCTTGTAATTATATTTTCCTCTTAGCACTATCTGTGCTAATGATTTATAATATTGTTACCTTACTCACAAGAAGTATTGATCATCCTTCATTTTCATGGAAAGAACATGAGAGAAAAAAGTATATAGTTCAACGGAAATAGAACTTCCTCATGTTTAAATCCGCCGAAAATAAGTCATGAGGTCCTCTACTGACAAGCATAAGAAATTGCTACATGTAACCCCCTACCTCAGATGCAGTTACTTATCCCCCCATACTGATCTAACCAAAAGCATTTCCCACTATACTTCAAGATGATATTGACTTGAGGCCTGAGGGTAATGCAAATTCAAAAATGAACAGCATGCCTAGCCACAAGTAGCAGTTTGTTTTATTAGAGTATCTAAAGTGGGAATCCATCAACATCAAGGAGATAATGTGTAGCTCATTAGAAATACAGAAAAAAAAAAACTACATTAACGCCTGTACAGAAAAAACAGACACCAAAATGAATCATTCACATGTATCACAAAAAAGATGATCACATCTAAATCTTGTTTCAAATACAAAGTAAAGGCTGATGCATACCGCGCCTTTTCCTTCAGGTTCAACATTTTCCCTCCTCACTCTGCTAGGAATGGGCTTACTGTATGAAAGTAACATGGCATGAATGAATCAACATTTTCATAATAAGCAAGATAGCAGGGTGCAGGTTGAAGAACAAACATATCCCCATCCAGATGAATAAAATAAGAAAAGTAAAAGTACCGGTCTTCGTCATTTGTGTCAGAATCAGGATCCCATCTTGAATCTGCATCCTCCTGATCTTCATCAGCCTGAATGTTGCAAAAAGTCATCATCTTTTAATGGAAAAATCAAATATACATTTTTTTCTGGAATCGCAGAAATCTCCTGTGGGATTCTAGCCCGAGTCGAGTTGGCGCACAAGTTCAAAATCCTCGGGAGTACGGGTCCAGCCCTCTACTCTCAACTTAAATACCAGGCTTTCTCCGCGGTAGGGTTTGAACCGTGCTGTGAGCTTAGCCCACACATCACGTGTTGCATACTTACCATTGAACCAAAGCCCGGGGGAAAATCCAACTCTTCTCAACGGCAGAAATATGAAAGCCTATCATACATAGGGCAGGTTTATCTTTGCATCTCTCAAAGTGGTACATGAATTGCTAAATGTAGAAAAAGTAGATTTCTTTTTATAAGGTAAGTAATGTAGAGAGTGGCAGATATGGAAACAACGAGTAGCTCGGATCCAATGATTTTGTCTTAATTTATCAGTGTGGTTTAAGGAGCCTAGTCTTGGCCACTGAAACTCAAACACCTAGTAGAAACTGGTAATTCTTCGAAGAGCAATGCTATGGAAATGAAAGCAAACCTCAGGTAATTCGGTATCTGGTGGTCGCTCCTGGAACTGTACACTTGGGGCATGCTGAAGTGTTGAAAGATTATCAAGCAGCTTTGATCTTATATCTTCTAAAATCTGACGAGAATTTTTGTTCTCCATGTTACTTGGAGCAACATGCAGGGTATAGTCTGGACCAAAATATTCATAATATTCATGTGGCGGCATCTTATCTTCAAGCTCTATACCTAATGCAACTCCTGTCTGCTCAAACACAGAAGTACGATTAATAAACATAAGAAAATTACAAGAAGCATTACAATGTACAATCAACTGTTCAGATTATTCTTTTAAAGAAAAGGTCCAATAGGGTTCCCGTGGTATCCTAGAATATGATATTCTCCACTACATGGTCAAGCCATCCGTTTTCTAGTACCTTATAAGTCCTTCACACTCTCTCTCCCCCCACCCCCAAGAAAAACAAAAAAAAAATTGTGTGTGCATGTTTTGGGCAGGAGGTAGAGTTAGAGTGATCCAAAAGTCCACTTGGCACATGTTATAAAATGTTCTATTTTATAACATTTCCCTCCCTCCTCCCTCCTTTTTTGTGTGCACATTATTTTGGCAGTAGGAGGTAGAGTTACAGTGATTCAAAAGTCCACCTGATACATAAAATAAGAACTCCTCAAAAGAAGTCCATTTTCCTAAAGCACAAACATCTACCATTTTCACAGTAGTCTCTTTTTTAACTTTCTATAGCAAGAAACTAAAAGAATACCCCCCCCCCCCCTCCACATGTTACCCACTTCTACTACCAAACAACAAGCATTTTCAATTCAATTCTCAATAATAGACATTTGATTTAAACAGAAAGAGAATAACATTCATTTTTCCCTTTTTGGTAGGTTACTTCATTTCAAAACATATTCAATTTGAACTTCAAAATGCCATATGAAAGAAGAAAATCAGCCTGATTCAATCATCGTTTTGCAGATGTATGCGCAAATTGATAGTGTGATTCACTTGCTTACTTCGTAACACCAGCAACGAGCAACATTACGTATTGTGTAGCCTCCTCCACCAAGCAACAGCAGAGGCACATTGAAAGACCTCATGTATTTGACACATTCTGCATGTCCTTTAATAGAGAGATTAAAGCAGCCTAGCCTATCCCCAGATAAGGAATCTGCACCGCATTGTAAGACCACAGCACCAGGCTTGAAAACTTCCATCACTTTGCCCATTATCGGCTTAAAGAGGGACTGATAGCTCTCATCATCAATTCCATCATCTAGTGGAACATTAAGAGAGTAGTATTTTCCCTTTCCAAATCCAATATCACGTACATCCCCTGTACCGGGAAAGTAATCTCCAAATTTATGAAAGGAAACTGTCATGACCCTATCTGTGGTATAAAAAGCCTCCTCCACACCATCACCGTGATGGATATCAATATCCACATACAAAACTCTCTGCAACAATAACATAAACAAGACAAGTTAGCAATGCAGAACTCATACGGCTTGGGAACGTAAATGTGCTTGTTAATGTGTTGGATGCATGCATATGTATTCATGGTTAGTTAATAACTGTAAAGCTACTAACACCATGTTGTTTCATTGATAATTTTAAAGCTACTAGCACCATGTTATACAGTTATAGTGGTGTTAAACTGAAATGGCAGGAAGAGTGGAAGTAAGAGATGAGAGGTTAATGTCATTTCCTTCATATTGTTAGGATGCATGGGGTAGGAATTGTAGACCCTCATCATTAGCACACAAATTTATCCTACCCTTGACTGTAGCACATAAATTTATTTTCTGCCCCTTCCTATCATACCAGGAAATTACGGGGACAGTAAACACCTCGTTTTGAACCAATAAGTCTGTCTCCCCATGTGAAGTTTCATCGGAGATGGAACTTTCAGATGGGCAAGAAACTGAAACCATCGTTAGTGATACAGATTTTATTTGTTGCCTAAGAAGATTTGTGAATATGTCCTTTATACGCCAAAGCAATCAGCAAGGAGTCTAGACTAGAACTTGTATATTTTATGTATCTCTAGCTCATGGAGACTACCATCCAGAAATAATTTGATAGCTGGGCAACCAAAAAATGCTTTCAAAAACTAAACATTGTCAATATAATTAGTACTCTACTTTAACAATAAAGAAGCACACTTCAATGAATATTTCAACTAAAGAGAGAACAGAATAAAATGACAGAATATGATGCTGTTAGCAATCTAATCCTCTGTATAGTGCCATTAGATACGTAGAACCAGGAAAAGCTAAAATGAGAGTATACTTGGTGCATTGCCTCATCTTGCATTTACTGCCATTATGAGGATAATGTGTAAAAGGTGAAATTCACTTTTTGGGGGCCATCTCTTGGTAAATGGGATGATCAAATTGAATATATTATTTTATCTCCTTACATGCAATTATAAAATGGATACAACCCGCATACTTATACATAGGCTGCTTTTAAAGCAACGAGATTGAAGGATGACTTCATGACTCCATTTCATAGATTCCTGGGTCATAATTCGACGGAGGGATACCTAAGCCAATGAGACTTATTGAGACATGTTATTGTAATTTCCTGAAGACTACTTGACAAAATGGCCTTTTCATTGGATGGTTGGCAGCTGATCATCACAACCCCACAAGAGAGCTTGGTGACAAGAAGTTGATGTGTAAAAAGTAAATCAACAGTGAGAAAATGTGAAAAATGTGTGCTAACCGATATTTATAAAACTTTAAATCACTCAAACAACCTCCATTCCCCAAAGTGAGTAAGGACAGACAGTTATAAAGCCAACCTCATGGACTTTGAGTAGCTCCAAAATGGCAAGCACAATGTCGTTCACATAGCAGAAACCAGAAGCTTCACATTTCTTGGCATGATGTAATCCACCAGCCCAATTTACGGCAATATCACAGTGTCCATGGTTTAACTTAACTGCCCCACCAACAGAACCTCCAGCATAGGTTTGACAGAAGGAATAAAGACCATCAAAAACTGGACAGTCTTCCCCGACATTGAACCTCTTCAGCTGCCTCAGCTGATCTTGTTGTGTCTCAGGGGTTATGCTTCTCAAGAAAGCAACATAATCATCAGCATGAAACCGGCAAAGATCCTTATCTCTAGCGGGATTTGGCTTCAGAACATTCATATGTTGTAATAGACCATAGTGGGCAAGAAGAGCATGTGTCATACGGATTCTATGCGGCTTCATCGGGTGGCCTTGTCCATAATAGTAATTGCCAACTTCAGGATCATAGAAATAACTCACTTTTCTCTTCTTACCATCTGCACCAGATGGTAAGGAGTTTCCTCCAGTATCCATGGCCCAAGCTATAAACCAGCACGGCTAAACCTACACAGAACTCGAAAGAACGGGAAGGAGGAAAATCAGCAATAGAAAGTTAAATCTCAAGACAGATTGACAACCAGGAAAGGAGGTTGACGTAAATTCCTAGACTTAGATCTTTTCTTTTAGAATAAAGAGCATAAATTCTCAAAAAATTTATAAGGCATCATTTGATATGGACACCCAAAGAGAACAGAAGTAGACACCACTGTAGGCAAATGCTAGAGACGAACATAATACAACTTCTTCGCCTCAACCCCAAACTAGTTCAGAAATTAGCCAACAATAAGCTTCAAACATATACATAACATGAAACCCCCCCCCCCCCCCCAAATCCACTCAAAAAAAGCTAAAAATAATAATTTATAGTAGTCTTAGAGTACTAAAGTTCACAACTTTTGATAGAAACCTATAGACAGCAAGATTCAACAATATGCAAGCATGACCCCCCCCCCCCCCTCCAAACCCACCAAAATAGAAAGTAAAAACATAAATGTTTTAGTAGTCTTAGAGTAGGGTAGGGTAGCCTGGTACACAAATCATCTCGCATTAACGCATGGTCCGGGGAAGGGCCGCATCCCAAGGGGTGTGATGTAGGCGGCCTAACCTGATGCAGACATCTGTGGCTGATTCCACTGCTCGAACCCTTGATCTATAGGTCACACGGGAGACAACTTTACCGTTGCTCCAAACTTTTTAGTAGTCTTAGTCTATTAGAGTACTTAAAGTAATCTTCACAAGGTAGGGGTAAGGTCTACAATTCTACATAGACACTACACTCCCTAGACCGCACTTGTGGGACTACAGTGGGTTTATTGTTATTGTTGTTGTTAGAGTACTTAAAGTTCAATAGAACACACAAGCAGCAAGATTCAGAAAAAATCATCAGACCCATGAATACTGCTTTTACTATATCAAATTAACCAACACAAATTTAAAAAAAAAATGAAAAACACTCATATTCCCACTTATTTTTATGTAAAAATCTTCAGCTACATGACCCATATAAAAGCAAAATGCAAGAACCAAATAACCAATCATGGCCAAGACCAAATTTTAGCTCAAATACCCAATAACAAAATGGTCTCCAGCTAACCTATTTCCTCAAAAAAAATGTACAATCAAAACACAAGTAAAAGCATTTAAACGAACTTCTTTTACTTTTTTTTTTCTTACTCAGTTGTTAATTGAACTGCACATAAGAATTTAGGGTCAAGCAAAAACAAA
>NW_017670438.1:618133-680386 GCF_001879085.1 Nicotiana attenuata
ACGGGGAACGGGGGGGGGGGTGTGGAGAAGAAGAGCGAACCTGGAAGTGAAAAGGAGAAGGTGCGGCCACTCTAGAGATCGCTATTGTTGTGTAAAGCCAGATGTGAATATGTATTTTCAAAGAAATGAAAAGGGGCTAATAATGCAATAAAGTGATATATTGTGTTCCTAAAATGCAAAATTAAGGGAAAATTAGTTTATATTTTTTCAAAGTTGTGTACTGATAGTGTTAATTTTATTTTCTCAATCAAGGCTATTTAAATGATAAAAATTAGTTTATATTTTTTTCAAATGATAATCAATTAACACCGTTTCAGTTTCAAATAAATTGGAGTTAGTTATATAAATTTCCGGGAGTTATTCCTATCTTTTTTGGCGCCAACGCATTCTAATTCTAATATTAGAAATCGTCTAAATCTCGCGTTTATTTCTATACTGGCTGTAGAATTCATTAGTTTAAACTAAAATTATTTTTGGTGAATTTCATGTAAGTGTAATAATAACTACACTTTAAAGTTTAGACATAGTTATAGTATGTCTATATGAATCTTGCGTTATTGTGTTATACTTATATCCTTACCTAAATTGTTGTTGACTTCAGTAGGTTACACTTATTCTTTTAAGACTTTCTTCCTGGGAATCAACAAAATTAATTATGCAGAAAAGGGAAAAATATGTTAAACTCATCCTAGGTGTTTCGCTATAATGTTTTCCCCCATTTTATTTGGAAGAGTGAAATACAAAAAAAAAAAAAAAAAAAAAAAGGAAAAAAATGATCTACAAGCATACAATCTAGATGCAAATTTGTCTTTATTTTGTCTAAATGGTAACTGTACTTTTACTGTAAAAAAAAATGGATACATTAACTTTAATTACTCTCTCCGTTTAATTTAGATGAGGTAATTTGATCCGACACGGAGTTTAAGAAAAAAAAAAGAATTTTGAAACTTGTGGTTTTAAAAGCTTAAGGGGTAAAAGTTTTGTGGGGCCATGATATTTTTTTATTATAAAAGTTTCTCATTAAGGGTCAAATGGGTAAAATAAATAGTTTAAAGTTGAATTATTTCCAAATTTACAAATGTGTCATTTATTTTGAAACAGACTAAATGGAAAGTACCTCATCAAATTTGATAGTATATTACAAGTAAAAGTCTCATGTACGACTAAGGGTAAATCCTTAATTTTGAAAATATAAACTCACGTTTTCCTTTATTATATTCCTAGAAGCGATTTCTATTTTGCCTCTTCATTTCATAGGCGTGCGACTCTTATCTGAGGTACAATGAGTTTTTCTTGCTTATTTTATTTTTTTCTTTCCTTTATTTTTTCCCATCTTTTTGTTGGTGATGAGATTTTGATGATGTGTTAGTTTTTCTCTTATTTCGGGTTGCCCCTGAAATAGCAACAATTAATAATGGAGTGGAAATAGCTTCTAAATAGATTTCGCCTAAGACTAATCTCTTGCTTTAAGAAAAAATATTTGATGAAATAACTTTTGAGCTGAGATATGAATTATGGACTTTTAATATACTAGTAAGCTGCTTCCTAAATCAAAAAGGCGTGGGAACTCGTTAATTTGATTATGAAATTGTAGATGAATGAGTGAAGTAGAATTACTGGATTAATAGTGTATAGGGTCGAATTTGACCAACTACGTTCTTCAAGATAGCACGACCGACCAAGTGTGCGTAAGTCCGGTTAGAAGAGCGGCCTATGAGCAACAAGAGGGACGTCTCCACGACCACGTCGGCCACTCCACAATATTTACTTTATTCTTTGCCTTTTTGTATTCGAGTAAGGATCCTCTATTATATAAAGAGGGTCTGAGCCTTGTAAAAAGAGATTCAGATTATTGAAAATACAATCTCTCTCTTCTCTCTCTCTTTCTAACATTGTCTCTCTTATCTAACAGAAGTTTATCATTTTCTCTCATCAACTTTGTTTATCTCATTGTTATCTGATTCTATATTCAAGATCATCCTAGAGTTTATTATCTTCCACTACGATTTACCCCTTCATCTACATTGATTGATTTGCTTAAAAAGTATTAAACCACTTTTGAGTCAAACAATTTGGCGCCGTTGCCGGGGATTTCGGTAGTAGAAACCATAGTTTACATCTAGGATACCAGAAACAACCATCGCTGTTCTTCAGATCTCATAGAAACTAACAAATGGCAGACAAAGAGTCAAGGTTGAAGATGATAGCAGACGTCTCAACCAACCTCATATGCCCACTCAACGAAGCATGCAGAGAAAATACCGCGAATATAATACGAAGTAACATACCGGAGGGGGAGATCTCACCCTCCTCACTTGAAGATCTAACGATTTTGCATGAAAGAGGAACTTCTACATCTGCAGCAAAGGAAACGCCCCCAGTAGTCAAAAAGCTACTGGAGGAATGGTTGACAAACACTCTAAGTAGCATACTCGAGAAACCACCTCAGGGAAATGTCACAGATCCATCGGTGGCAGAAATCACCACCACCATCGGAGAGCCCAGCGTTGCACGAACAGGTAACGCCCACACTGACTCCAATACAAGCAACGATGCGCTCACAGCCATCCTTAAGAAAATGGAGGAGATGGAGAACGAGAATAAAGCACTTCATGATCAAATGAAGGAGCACCAGGAGAGGGTAGACAAGATACCTGGCGCCCCTAAACTACTGCCAAAATGCGATATGGGGAGATTCGTCGAGCAACCATATAATGAGGGAGTTGCTCCTCACCCAATCCCCAAAACCTTCAAGATGCCACCATACTTGAAAATATACGACGGGACCACAGATCCAGAAGATCACCTGATTCATTACGTGACCGCCGTAAAAGGCAATGACCTATCGAAAGAACAGGTGCCATCTATGTTGCTGAAAAAGTTTGGGGAGACTCTGACGGGGGGAGCAGTCACATGGTACTCTCAATTGCCGGCCAGATCGATATCAACGTTCGAAGAGATGGTGGACAAGTTCGCCACCGCCCATGCAGGAGCAAAGAAAGCCGAAGCTAGGGTCAACGACATCTTCGCCATCAGGCAAACAGCGGGTGAGGACTCAGGGACTTCCTGGCATGATTCAACAGGGTAAGAATGGGACTGCCGAACGTATCGGAGGGAATGGCGGTGGCAGCTTTCCAAAACGGGCTGAACAGAGACGGATCCAAAGCAACCAAAAAGCTGCTCAATCGGCTCATGAAATATCCCCCCACCACGTGGGAAGAGATCCACAATGCCTATTGCGCCGAAGTCAGAGCGGATGAAGACGACCTTAACGGCCCGACCCAACGACTAACGTCCGTACAATCAGAAGTAAGGAGGGACCGAAGCAACGACGGGCGACGGGAACCACTTCCACACTTCAACAGAGAAAGGCACCAGCCTTACGTCAGAACTCCTAACCCGCCTCCTCCAAGACACCCAGATGTCGTACAGCGACATGCCGCCCCGCTTCAAAATGAAAGAGGTATGCCCTCATTATTATCCGCTCATAACTTTTGTGTCTCCCCTTCAGAAATAGTGTATGCACTGGAAAAGCTGGGCACGAAGGTGCAGTGGCCACAAAAAATAAAGTCAGACCCCAGTGCAAGAAGGTCGAACGTCCTATGCGAATTCCATCAGGAAAGAGGACATAAAACCGAAGATTGCATAGGCCTACGGTAGGAGGGGGTCAGAATGCTGAACCAAGGATACCTGAAGGAGCTACTCAACGATAAAGGAAGGACTAATTTCGCCAGAGGACGCGATCAATCCCAAGGACCACCGAAACCACCTTCTCCGGCACGCACCATACAGATGATCGTCGGTGGCGGCGACGACTCGGCAATCAACCATGTAAAGTTCACTACCACACACAAGTTGAAACGCACGATCGCTCACGAACGATATGATGACTTCGAAGATGGTATCACCTTTGATAAGTCTGATGCCGACGGTTTGTCTTTCCCTCATTATAATGCTTTAGTTATAACTTTACGCATTGCTGATACCGATGTGAAAAAAATCATGGTAGACGACGGAAGCGGCGCGTGTATTATCCACCCAAGAGTCCTCATGCAAATGAGGCTCGAAGATAAGATAATACCGCGTTGCATAACGCGAACGGGGTTTAACAATGCAGTAGAAAGAACCTCAGGAGAGATATCACTGCCCGTCCTGGCAGGCGGAGTCACGCTGGAAACCACGTTCCACATCATGAACCAGGAAACAGCCTACAACGTCATCATGGGACGTCCCTGGGTACATGACATGCGCGCCATCCCTTCGAGCCTCTATCAAGTAATCAAATTTCCCACCCCATGGGGAATATTCAGCATTCGAGGTGAGCCACGTACCGCCCAGGAATGTTACCGAATTGTCCAAGATTGCGCACATACAAAACAACTGAAAGGAGCAAGCGCGGAAGCATAGCAATCAGCCATGTCGGGAACCAAAATCAGCCCGACGACAGACGCTATCAGGGACCCGGATGTCGTAGAAGCCTGCAAGGCGACAGTCGAGAATCTCGACCCTATCCAACTGGACAGTACCGACAGCTCGAAGAAAGCCTACATCGGACACAATCTCTCCGACCCAGGTAAGTACCATGAATTCTTAACTAACCATGCAGATTTATTTGCCTTCTCTCATTCAGATATGCCGGGGATCCCAAGAGACATCACCACTCACAAGCTGAACATCGACCCACTTTACCCGCCCGTGAGGCAGGTAAGAAGGAAATTCAACGCCGCAATAAACGAGCAGTCAGTGAAGAGGTAGATAAACTACTAGCCAATGGTTCCATCAGGGAATCAAAGTACCCCCAACGGGTCGCCAACGTGGTCATGGTTAAAAAGAAAAATAGGAAATGGAGAATGTGCGTAGACTTCACCGACCTAAACAAGGCGTGCCCAAAAGACTCTTTCCCGTTGCCCCATATCGACCAGCTGATCGATGCGACAGTAGGGCACGAGCTGTTAAGTTTCTTGGACGCCTACTCTTGCTATAACCAAATCTTAATGGCCGAAAAAGAGCAAGAAAAGATAACTTTCATCACCCATCAAGGGATGTACTGCTACAAGGTGATGCCCTTCGGGCTGAAAAACGCGGGTGCAACATATCAAAGGTTGGTCACCAAGATGTTCAAGGAACAACTCGGTAAAACAATGGAGGTCTATATCGACGACATGCTAGTGAAGTCGTTTAAGAAGGAAGACCATATCAACCATTTAAAGTAGGCCTTCGAGATACTGAGGCAGTATGGGATGAAGCTGAACCCAGAAAAATACGCCTTCGGCGTGGCCTCCGGGAAATTTCTAGGTTTCCTCGTATCGCAGCGAGGCATCGAAGTCAACCCAGATCAAATTAAGGCTATAGACACAATACCCGAGGTACTGCACAACAAGAAACAGGTACAGAAATTAACGGGGCGAATAGCCGCCTTATCCAGGTTTATCTCGCGGTCCTCGGACAGATGCCATAAATTCTTCAGTGTACTGAAGAAGGACCATGGACTACAATGGAACGAGGAATACATCGAGGCCCTGAAGAAACTAAAAGCATACCTATCTTCGCCACCCCTGCTCGTCAAAGCAGACCCAGGCGAGTGCCTACTTGTGTATCTGGCAGTATCCGAAGTCGCTGTCAGCGCCGTCTTGGTCCGCAAAAACAAAGGCATGAAGATAGCTATCAAATACGGGGCCCGTCGGCTCATCCTCCACTGCGACTCCCAACTTGTCGTAAATCAAGTCACCGGAACTTATCAAATCAAAGAACAACAGCTACAAAAATACCAGTTAGAAATCCGCAAGCTGATGCACGAGTTCGATGAATGTCGCTTCAAACAAATTCCCAAGGCACAAAACGTTGAGGCAGATAGCCTAGCTAAACTAGCCGCAGCCACCAAGAATATCAACAAAGAAAATGTGGTGACTCTCCTCCATTCGGCCATCGACCATGTCGAGGTATTCTCTTTAAACCTGACTTGGGACTGGCGCAACCAGTTTGTATCCTACCTGCAGGAGGGAACGCTTCCACATGACAAAAAAGAAGCCAAGAAACTCCGGGTACAGGCTGCCCGATACAGCCTGATCAATAACGATCTCTACAAAAGAACATTCGGAGGTCCCCTCGCCAAATGCCTCGGGCCGCATCAAACAAGGCAAGTATTATAGGAGGTGCACAAAGGCCATTGTGGCGCCCACACAGGAAACCGCGCCCTTGTTCGATGCCTCATCCGCGCCGGATATTATTGGCCTACCATGAAGAAAGAAGCGGCAGATTATGTTCGAAGATGCGAGCAGTGCCAAAAATATGCCCCCATGATACACTAGGCAGGGGAACTCCTCCATTCTGTCACCTTGCCATGGCCCTTCATAAAAGTGGGGAATGGACATAATCGGCCCTCTACCGACAGGACGAGGAAAGGTATGCTTTCTGCTAGTTTTGACTGACTATTTTTCTAAATGGGTAGAAGCAGGTGCGTATACACAAATACGCGAGCAAGAAGTCATCGCCTTTATATGGAAAATATCATTTGCCGCTTCGGCATCCCTAAAGAAATCAGCTGTGACAATGGACCCCAATTCATCGGAAGAAAAACAACAGAATTCCTCGAGAAATGGCACATCAAACGGATACTCTCCACTCCGTATCATCCCGCCGCCAACGGCCAAGCCGAGTCTTCCAACAAAACAATATTGAACATATTAAAAAAGAAGCTTGAAGACGCTAAAGGGTCATGGCCCAAATTATTACCAGAAGTATTATGGGCCTATCTGACTATGCCCAAATCCAGCACGGGAGAAACACCATATTCACTGGTCTACGGGACCGACGCAGTCATACCCGTCGAGATCGGAGAGCCAAGCCTGAGGTATTCCCATACTAGTGGGGTGGATAACGATAAAAGCAGGTTACAAGACCTGGACAAGTCCGAAGAACGAAGAGACATGGCTCACATAAGGATGATAGCCCAGAAACAGCAAGCGGAAAGATACTACAACAAGAAAGCCAAAGTAAGGTCGCTCAAAGTTGGCGACTATGTCCTCAAAGCCAAAACACTAGCATCAAGAGATCCGAAAAAGAAGGGAAATTGGGAACCAATTGGGACGGACCATACAAAATCATCGCAGCGGCGAACAAAGGGGCATTCCAACTAGAAACGATGGAAGGAAAACCGCTCCAAAACAATTGGAACGTCGCCCACCTCAAATACTTCCACTTCTTAAAGGCATCTCCTGAGTCGTACTCTTTTTCCCTGACCCGAGTTTTGTCCCAATTGGGTTTTCTCGGGAAGGTTTTTAACGAGGCGGCAAAGGGGATACCCGGTGGAACAGGAGCGTAGATTCACCATATCGGCCAATCGACACGAGCCATGGACTAATATAGTGAAGGGACTACACTAGTTACTCTCCATCATAGGGACGTTACTCTCCAGTATAGGCACAATATTCTCCACTGTATGTACAGAAATCTCCATTGAATGAACAATATTCTCCACTGTATGTACAGAAATCTCCATTGAATGAACAATATTCTCCATTGTATGTACAGAAATCTCCATTGAATGAACAAAATTCTCCATTGTATGCACAGAAATCTCCACTGTATGAACAGAAATCTCCAATGAATGAATGGGAATTTCCATCTCGACGAATAACGCTTCGACGATAGTCGAAGTAACATATTAATGGCAAAGGCCATCGACATCGGTTCGACTTCGTTCGAACTTCGACGAATAACGCTTCGACGACAGTCGAAATAACATATTAATGGCCAAGGCCATCGACATCGGTTCGACCTCGTTCGAACTTCGACGAATAACACTTCGACGACAGTCGAAGCAACAACATAATGGCCAAGGCCATCGACATCGGTTCGACCTCGTTCGAACTTCAACGAATAACGCTTCGACGACAGTCGAAGCAACAACATAATGGCCAAGGCCATCGACATCGGTTCGACCTCGTTCGAACTTCGACGGATACCATTTCGACGACAGTCGAAGCAACATATTAATGGCCAAGGCCATCGACATCGGATCAACCTCGTTCGAATGTCGACGGATACTGCTTCGACAACAGTCACAGCACGACCCTCCGATGAACGATAAGAACAATCCCTACGGAGGTTAAACATCACATTACAAAATAAAGGGGAAAACACCAAATGGACAAAGCAGTAAAAACAAAATCTATATTACAAAAAAAATATATTTACATCCGTCCCTATGGACAAGCTCCAACACGCTATACAATCGAAAAAATACACTATACAAGTTCACTACTGCCCGTCACCCCGGAGAAGTAAACGTCATTATACCAGGAGCTGGATTCGAGCCAGTTGACGTCTTCAGAAGCAGGCCCCTCCCCTCAGGAGAGTCATGGTAATAACCGAAGGCCTCACGAGCAGCACGAGCCTCGTCTCGTCGCGCCCGAACCTCCTCCTCCGTCGCCCGGCCTGCGCCATAGAGCTCCTTATATACATCGAGCCTGGCCTCCACAAATACCCACATCTCATGCGCATTACGACGCATAGACCAGGCGAAGGACGAGATGAGGAAGGCTGAGAAAGTCCATTACTCCCCGTCATCCTAGCATCGAGCTTGGCGGTTAATTCCGCCACCCTCCGCTGCAGGTCAACGTTCTCCGCTGCCACCCCGCGGCTCAGCTCAAGCTCATCATCTTTCGTTCTAAGAAGCTCCTCCAACTCGCTGTTGCGGGATACGGCCTTCATCAGCTCGCCATCCGCCTTCTCCAGCTCGGCCCCCATACGCTCCAACTGGGACTGCCCCCGTTCAACTACCGCTCTGTGCTTAGAGCGATACCTTCGATACTTCCTCAGCATCTTCTTGTAAAGGGTCGTCCGTTTCTGCTCACGGCGCCCCCTCTCCACCTCCAAAACAAGAGTAAAGAGAAGCAGAAGTAAGCACACCTCGAATCAATCTTACAACACACAGAAGTACAAAAGGGAATAAAGAATTACCTGCAAAGCCATGCCAGAAATCTTCCGTGATAGCTCTGCATCCTCCACGGTACTGAGCGCCTTGCTCTCAGGGGCGGCACACAGCAGGGTAAGGGCCGAAGCAGCCCGTTCGCTGTTTAACAGCAAGTTATAAGCCGCCGGAATAGTAATGCGGCGTTCGGACCCATCCGACGTTATCTCCACGTGGGTAAGGCCACCCAAAAACTCGTCGATATCCTCCTAAGAGACGTCGGAGTCCGACCTGTTTCCCCGCCTGGTCCCTCGGCGTTGGTCGACGATCCCCCCTCGACGGCAGGTGCAAAACTAGCTCCGGGAGCAGCATCCCTCTGACGAGCCAACCTCCCAGATCGAATAGCGTCGGCCATGAATGGTCTGCACGTTGGCTGGGGCATGTTACTTCCCTCGGCCTCGGTGGCCACTCCCTTACCCTTCTCAAGCCTTCTCCGTTTTCTGTCTGACGGCTCTCCTTCGTCAGAGGGTCCGTCCACGGGTTGCACAGTCGGTACCAGCGATGCCGACTCCCACCTAACCATAGCCGTAGACGTGGCCCCCTGTAAAGGAGCTGGAGAAGGATCCTCTCGGACAGGCTCAACTAGTATATCGTGAACGGACGAGGCAACGTCAAATCGATGTAGAGTGGGAATAGGCGCCCTCTTCCTAGAAGCACCTCGACCTGTCGCCATAAAAATGAGTAAGCAAAGTTGCAGAATTCACAAAACAAAAATCGACAATCTCCCTGACGAGACTTTGGGGCCGTAACGCTGCAGCAAGGCAGGCCAAGTGCATGTCTCTTCCGCGTAAGGAAGCAAGCCCTTAACCCATCCCCTGAGGTTGGCAACAAGCCGGGGCGGGTGAGCCATACTGCAATATAACGGTCAGGATGGTAACAGTCACAAGTAACACATAAGCTGACAAACTATAAATACTTACGTCTCGAGTTCCACCTCTCTGGGAACCCTGCGGGATTGGAGACCATGTGCTCGGTCCTAATAAAATAATATTTGCGCCAAAACCCACGACTCGCTCGTCGTCGGTTTTGACCACTAACCCTTTCGTACCACGGCCTCTCAGGTGCACCATGGATCCCCTCGGATAGCAGGCATTGAATAAATGAAGGAGATGATGAACCGTGACTTCGCATCCGGCCAACTCCGCGTACTTGGTCAGCAGCCGAAGCACCTTCAGAGTGTACGGCGTAAGTTGAGCCGGACACACATTGTAGAACCGACAAAACTCCTCCGCCAATGGAAAAAGAGGGAGGTTATAACCGATCGAGAAGGAATATTCATAAAAGCACAATATCCTGGCCGATGAACGTCCACATGATCCCTTCCCGCCGGAACCATCTCTACGTAGGCAGGTATGCCGTACTTCGTGCGGAGGTCATCCAAGTGGTTCTGTAACGACTCCAAAAACTCTGGAGTTGGAACGGGGGAATCTTTGCTAAAATCACTCCGGGATGATATATGTTTTGGCAACAATGCCTCCACGGTGAGAGGACTGACGTCTTCCTCCCCCACTTCTCCACCATCAGAAGATGGCAGCACATTCGCAGGAGCAGCCGCCGGGAGCCTCTCGTCAGATTGGCAGGGTTGATGCATGGTTTTCAAAGAAGGGAAGAGTTAAGCGCAACCCAACAAAAGAATAAAGAGAAAAGAGGGTTTCGATCAAGGGGAAACACACCGGAATGAGAAAATATGTACTGGAGGTCTGAAATTCTCTTGCAAATGACCAAAGTTCGAATCAAGTTGAACCCTTCCCCTATTTATAGGGCTGGCTGGCGCCAGATTCGAAGAAGCGGACGTCGAATCGGCACGAGAAACCAGGCGCCAAAAGCTTCTGATCCCCTTGCCTCGAGAACACGCACAATGATTACGCATATGAATGCTGATGTCACACGAGGAAAGGCGTTTCGCTTCAACGATCTGACAATCATGATTACTGTCCCCCGCTTGTCACGTCACAAGTCATTGACAAAGTCAAACTCTCCCGAAAAAGCAGGAATCGATTCCGCCCATCGAGGACGCATTCGCTGCGACCCCGACGAGCGAAGGGACTAACTGTATAGGGTCGAATTTGACCAACCACGTTCTTTAAGATAGCACGACCGACCGAGTGTGCGTGAGCCCGGTTAGCAGAGCGACCTATGAGCAACAAGAGGGACGACTCCATGACAACGCCAGCCGCTCTACAATATGTACTTTATTCTTTGCCTTTTTGTATTTAAGTAAGGATCCTCTATTATATAAAGGGGATTTAAGCTTGGTAAAGGGGGGAACACTCGGAGATTATAAGAAATACAAGTTCTCTTTCTCTCTCTCTCTCTCTCTCTCTAACATTGTCTCTCTTATCTAATAGAAGTTTATCATTTTCTCTGAATTTTGTTCATCTGGTTGTTATATGATCCAATATTCAAGATCATCCTAGAGTTTACTATCTTCCACTACGATTTACTCCTTCATCTATACTGATTGATTTGCTTAAAAAGTATTAACTTACTTTTGATTCAAACAAGTATAAGTTAAATATTTTTAGGTAAGTAAAATATTTTATTTACCAATTGAGATACTTACGGCACAAAAAAAAAGAAGCAAAATTGGAGGATGAGAACCCTCAAACATCAGCATAAATCCTACACCAGGTAATAAGGTTCAAACTATGGTGAATTAAACTTTTTATAATTAATAATGTTTGGTGTAATATTTGTATTTTGTAATAGCAAGGTGTACTTCATTATTGATGCAGTGGAAGATTATTTTGGTACAAAAAAAACCCTGAAAAGTATTATTTTTCTTAAATAAAAAATTATTTTTAATGATATCACAGTAGGGACAGTCAAAAGAGCAAAAGAGACTTGCTGGGCAAGGAGCGGTAGGCGATACTCGATAGGTCATTTAGCAAAGGCCCACACTCCCATGCGGCGATTCGTTTTAACCGCCTTTCATTTGTAAAAAAGGAAAAAAATATTATTGAATATTTATCTAAATTCGAATATAATGATACTTCATATTCTTCCTTACTCCCTCCGGTCCATAATATATAATTTTTTGGCCTTCTTATTTTGGTACAAAATAAATGTCATTTTTACATGATAAAGAGTGAATTACCTTTAGTTTTTTAAATTTATCCTTATTTACATATTCCAATGTGTCAAGTTAACAAATATGCAAATGTTACTGAAGGGTAATTCAGTCAAAATACTTATTTCTTTCTAGGAATTAGTATTTTCTTAAGAGTTTGTTTGGAAAGTCACCCTATAATTGGAATTGGTGTAATTACACAACCTAATAATTACACAATTGTGTAACTACGACGATCTGTTTGTTTGTCATAGTGTAATTAGAAGTTTACGGTTTGGTTGCACAAGTGTAATTGCACAGTTAGATTAAATTTTGAATTAAGTAATTATCAAAACTTAAAAGTTAACATAATAAATATATGCCTGTAAATTTTGGTAAGTATAAATGATATTATATTTGGTATTTAAAGATGTATTTTTTCGTGAATATACATTAATTTAGTAATCATATATTTATAACTAATATTGTAAAAATAATTTATATATCTTTTTAAATTAATAATATTTAGTTTAGATATTTACAAAAATTAAAAATATACGTTTTGTAAGAACATCATGGAATTCATGTTTGATAAAATAAATTAATATTTATAAATATAAAATCATATTATTGTTCAAATATTTGACAAAACTAATCTATCAATTCTAACTAAAAAATAAACAACATGCAATGTGAGCCAATACTACTAAAACAAGTAAATTGGAACCATGAATATAACACAATTTTAATATTAAAAAAAATAGTTTAACATATGTCAAATTCCATCATAATAATAGTAAGTTCCACTGCAACTTAAGATTAAAACATGATAAGTTTATAACCACATTCAACAAAGAAATTCCACTTTAATTGCATCACTCATTATATGTCAAGTTTGTTAATGACTCATTATTTTTAATATTAGGAGGTGTAGTTTCAAAATATAAAATAATAAAATAAATAAAAAATAAAATATAAGCAATTACGTGGAATTACAAGTAGTAAAGATAGAGAAATAAAAGATAAATAATGTAAAAAATATATATATTTAAAATTTCAAAAGAAATTTAAAAGTAAAAATAAAATTAAAAATTAAAATAATAGAAATAAAAATTTATAAAGAAAATAAATTAAAATAAAAACAAAAAGGAAAGAAACTAAAAAGTAACTTTGTAATTACACAGTGTAATTACCATCAATTCTCACCTCCTCTTGAGAATTGGATAGTGTAACTACACCCCTTTAATTACACCAAATTCCATGCTGACCAAGTAATTACTTGGCCAAACAAACATGTCAAACTGTGTAATTACATCCAATTACACCCAAATCCATTTCCATGATGGCTTTCCAAACAAGCTCTAAGGGATGTGCCAAAGACAAAAAAATTACTTATTATGGACTAGAGGGAGTAACTTGTCTTAACAACTCATATTTTTTCCATTTCAAATACTGCAATTAATTTCTTTCTTACTATCATTAACATGTGACTTTATTTTGGTTGGATAATTCCAAATTAGTTTACAAGAAAATCAACTCCAAAAAACATCCTTATCTCAAGTTAATTAAAGCATTCATATTTTAATCTTTTTCTGAAAAGGACCATCCGAAAATCTCAAGAAAATTACGTTACTTATTAGTTAATGATAAATTTAGTGAAACTAATTAATAAAAATAACAAAGCAAGAAAATTCCAAAAGGGAGAGAAAATATCGGCATAATAGTATAGTTATTATTTGACTAAAGGACTCAAAAAATGGTATCCTCCTCCTTTTCTTCCTCCTATATATCTCTTGATTCTGTTCCATTTCCCTCTCTATCTCTCTCTCTCTCTCACACACACACACTTTGGTTTCATTGACTAGTCGTTAAACCTCTCCCTCTTTAATTCATTTCATCATCAGTTACTGTTACACTTTCTCCTCCTTCAAGACTTGTTCTTCCTTTAATTTCTCTCTTCTCCAACTTCCTCTGTCTCTCTCTCTTTCCATTTTTTCATCCACCCCCTTAATTTTTATCATATAAATCACTCTTTTCTTTCTCACTCTCCATGTTAAAAAAATGGAAGGAAAATTTTCACAAAGTATCAAGAAGTGTGTAGTCCACAAGTCTATCAATACTAAGCATGAGAATAAGTTGACTCCAAAAGTTGTTCGGATTTGTTATACTGATTGTGATGCTACTGATTCTTCAAGTGATGATGATTTTGATGATAAAGAGAGAAAAAGAGTCAAAAAATATGTTACGGAGATAAGGCTTGAAAAGAAAGTGTCGCATGGAGATGTGAAAAAACCATCAAATTTGAGTGAAAAGAAGAAAAAGATGATGGATGTGAAGACAAACGAAAATGTTAAGAAATTTCGTGGGGTTAGGCAGAGGCCATGGGGAAAATGGGCAGCAGAGATTCGAGATCCCGTGAAAAAGACTCGAATTTGGTTAGGCACTTTTGAAACTGCTGAAGAAGCTGCTATGGTTTATGATCAAGCTGCTATTCAAATACGCGGTCCTGATGCTTTGACTAATTTTATGAAGCCGCCAGTGAAGAAAGAAAGTGTGATCACTTCAGTGTCGGATTATGATTCTACAGGGGAGTCTGAAAATCTTTGTTCTCCTACCTCTGTTTTGAGGCACAATGACAATAATGTTGGTGTTACTGCTACTAAAATAGCTACCAATGAAGAGATGAAGGATGATCGGAAAAGAATGGAATTTGCTATGCGAAATGATCAAAATGGGATTTTGTTAGATGATAATTTGCCATTAATGGATCAGTGTTTTCTTAAGGATTTTTTCGATTTCAGGTCTCCTTCTCCATTAATGGATGATGTTTTGCCAGTATTTTGCGATGATATCGATTTTCCAAATGTGGATTTTTTAGATGGAAATGGAATTTTGGATGAAGATTTGGAGTCATGTACGTGGGATGTAAATGATTTCTTGGAAGATCATTGTTGTTGATGGCCATGAAGAAATAATGGAAGTGAGAGTAGAAAGTAAATATTGTTTTTTGGGTAAGTGATTAGATTTTTTGACGGACATGTTTAACATGTAAGGAAAGTTTTTAGTGGAAATTCTTGGTGCATAAGTATGATTTGGTTCAATTAATCTATGGTTTTTGTCTTCGTTAATCGTGTAAAGTAATTTAATGTCTAGTCTTCGTCGATCGTGTCAAAAGTAGGCGTGAGGCCATGCAACTATCCTAAGTTATTTAAGAATTTTGTGGTATTTTTATATGTTCCCTTTTGTTTGCTTATTTTGTTTCCTTTTTTGTTTTGAATAATGACATTTATTAAATTTATCGATAGTTATAAATTACGAACTAGTAATGGGAACTATTCATGTGCCATAAAAGTAGTATTTTTGTACCCAAAAAATGGACTCCTAACAAGTATTTAAAAGAGAATAGATATGTTGTTTAATTTAGTAGGCGTTTGGACATAAGAATTGTAAAATTCAAAAAAGTTGTGAATTTTTTTTTTTCAAGTGAAACGGTATTTAAAATTTAACTAGCGTTTGGCTATAGATTCCAAATTTATTTTGAAAAATCTGATTTGGGTGAAGTTTGGTTTGAAGACGAAAATGTGTTTGGACATACGTTTTCAAAACATATTTCCCAACTTTATTTTGGAAAAACAATATAATTCTCAAATTTTGGGATTTTGGCCCAATTGGGGTGATTTTGGGATTTGGGGTTTGGATTTGGGATCTTGCCAAAATGTGAGCCAAATTTATGGCCAAACATGAGTTTTGAAAACAAATCCCAAATTTATTTTGGCAAAACTCATGGCCAAACGGGTCCTTAGAGTGTGTTTGGACATAAATTTCAGTTTGGGTTGTTTTTGAAATTTTGTGAGTGATTTGAGTGAAAGTTTTGAAAAATAATTTTTTGTAGTTTTTCAAATTTTCGAAAATTTCCAAAATGCGTCTTCAAGCGAAAATTGGAAATTTTATGAACAAACGCTGATTTCGAAAAAAAGTGAAAATTTTGAAAAAGTATTCCATCAAATTTTATGTCCAAACGGACACTAAGCTAGCGTTTGGCCATAGATCCCAAATTTATTTTGAAAAATCTGATTTGGGTGAAGTTTGGTTTGAAGATGAAAATGTGTTTGGACATACGTTTTCAAAACATATTTTTCAACTTTATTTTGGAAAAACATGTATATAATTCCCAAGTTTTGGGATTTGGCCCAAAATCAGATCAATAGCTGATTTTGGGATTTGAGATTTGGGATTTGGCCAAAATATGGGCAAAATTTATGGCCAAACATGAGTTTTGAAAATAAATTCCAAATTTATTTTGGCAAAACTCATTAACAAACGGGGCCTTAATCTCTTCAGAAGAAATGGGAGATTTTATTGTTTTTAAAGAAAATTCTACACCAAATAATGGTGGATCTAGAGTATAGATTCTATAAGTTGTAAGTTGAGAGAATGTCTTCTAAAATGTATTTCGAAAACTGTTTATTTAATGTATATCTTGTTATAAAACAATAAATAAAGAACAAGAGTATTGCAGAGAAAAGTAGGGAGAGAGAATTCTTATTGATTTTGGGATGAATTACAATGGAATAGAACCCTGTATTTATAGGGAGAGGGTGACTTAGCCACCAAGCAATGAACCCTAGAATCTCTCTAAATATAGACAATCACCATAAATAAAATCTATTTATAACACTCCCCCTTGAATGTCTATTCAACAGATAATATATGTGCCTCGTTAAAACCTTAACTAAAATAAAACCCAGAGGGAAAAAAATTCTAGAGAGGGAAAAAGAGTACACATATCTAATAATACGCCTTTTGGTTGCCTCGTTAAAAACCTTGCAAGGAAAACCCAGTGGGACAAAACCTTGTAAGGAAAAAAGAGTACAACGCGTATTAACTCCCCCTGATGAGAGCATCAATTCACATCCTTAAGCATTTGCATTCCAATCTTGTGCACCATCTTCAAAAGATCTTTGGTAGAGATTTGATGAATAAGTCAGCCATATTAACTTGAATGAATATATTGCACCTTGAAATCATCATTCTTGATAGAGATGAATTGTCTTCATATGATCTTGTTGGAATCGTCAGTTCAATATCTTCACGTAGAGGTGAAAACTCTTGCTATCATATTATCATGCATATAGTTATAGCAAGATACATTTGTGCACAAATTGCACTGAGGATGTAGTACTTCATGCCCATGAATTCTATATGCTTTAAGCAATTTAAATCCTTCAAGGATTTTTAAGTCATATAAGCCATATAATAGACTTTAGATGCATATCAAGTTTTCATGTCATGCTAGACATATAAGATATCAAAAACTGATTGCACATACCATTGACTTTATACTTTCAAGTGTTTGAACTACATGTTCAAAACTACATGTCTTTCATATGAAACCAATTCTATTTGAATTGTTTCTCTAGACTTAAGATCCTCATATATATATTTAGCGCTATTATAGATGTCGTCGACAAACATTTTATATCGGTTCCAACCTCCTTATTTTTCATAAAGACATAACATAGAGATCTCTTCATTCATATATTCAGGTACCTGAATCTCTCATGAGATTTTATGAAGTGTTATGTCATGTGATCTTCTAGATCACTTGCCTCCTTTATTATGATCATTTAGATCATTTGCTCATCTTCTTTATCAAGAAGTTTATTTGAAACCGACTTGTCTATACGCGTCAAGCGTACCATAGACTTTGTCCTTCTAGGACTTAATAGGAGCATTTGCAATGAGAATATAGTTACTTTCTTTGGGTCAGCAAATGCGTCTGGCATGCTTTGCAATATAATGCAACTGAATTATCCTTTTATGAACTTCAAGTTCATATTATCTTATTCGAGGATCTAGATGTACAAGTGATAATTCATTCCACGTAACCTTTTCTCAACTGTTTATCATGTCTCCCCCTCATGTTATAAAGGCTAACTTGTTTTCTCAACTTTGAGAACCCATCTTTGTTCGTTATGGTGTTAATCAAAATATACACCGCACATCAATAATAATAAGATGGAATTATTTGGTTCCTAACCATGAACCACTTGTGAGGAGAGAAATTAATATACTTTCGTATATAACGTATATCAAACTGATATATAAAACTTTGTTCTCATAAGCAATTGTTTAGCTATTAAGTGGAGGCACTCTATAAATCATTTTGCTAAACCAGCTGTGATGTAGACCAACTTATCAAGATGAACTTCTTGAATAGAAAATCTGGAATATGCTCTAAATTAAATTATTGAGCAAGTTACCTCGCAAACACCATGTTGCGGGTTAATAATAATCGCACATGTAACCATCTCATAGATGCATCTTATGTGGTATACATGGCAGGTGAATGGGACCATATTCACCTTTGATATTTCCAGCATTCATGGGATTCAAACCCAAATTTAGTTGGTATATTAATTAGTGAGAACAGGCAACATAAGAGAATTCGTAAAGAACTTTCTAGTTCTTTAATATTTACCCATGTGAATTCTCTTTTATTTTTGCACATCATACTTAAATTGATATGGGTAAACCGATTATGCTAACTGAATAAATTATCAACATTGATAAACTTCAGATTTATACCACGACGTGTGCAATTATCAATAAACTCCAGGTTTATTATGATATGGATTTTTATATCAATAAACATCCACTTTATGGTGGTATTCTTTTATTTGTGTAGTACAAACTGGAGAATAAAGCGGGTAGCTTTTCACATACATATTACCCAGCTACAAGTTGTAGTAATAGAAGATATTAAATATTTCCTTTATTTATAGTCTCAATATAATCAATCGCTTTCGCGTATACTTTGGAAACTGAATAAGATTCTTTGAGACTTACTACAACACAATACCTTATTGGTAATCAATTGTGTTTCTCCAAAATAGTAATAATTGGCTCTTCCAGAGCTCTCAATTAATTTGGTAGTACCACATATTCATCAACATCCATATGGTGAATATCTCTTTTATAGAGAAAGTTATACCATTATGGTTATGGTCAAAATTATATGCAAGATCTGTTTCTTGCATTACTGTTGTCTTTTAATAATCAAAATGCCAAAATATTTTGGCATACAATAAGTACGTGACCAATGACCATTCATGCCATAATAATGACATTATTTTCTTATATCATCTCAAACCTCCTTCTAGAGGTGAGTGTGGTATATTCACTACCACTAGCATGTTCATATTCTTCCAAGAATGAATATGTATTCATAAATAAGATGTTGTCACATTCACATCATGAATGGACCATAATCATCTATATGTGCTTTATAAAATCTCATGTCAAATCGATGACAAATATTACTTTCACATAGTGAAAGATTATTTTGAGAATCCTTATTATTCTCATTATCACAATGATGATGATTATAATTTCGTCTATTGCCACGTCCACATCCATTGATACCTTCACGGTAATAATTTTGTCTTCTTTCAGACTTATCACATATTGCTATCACATTCTCTTAAAGGAATGAGAATGGAGCAAATTCAATGGGACAGGTTTTCACTTCTTGTGCTCATAATCATACATGAATTTGATCATGGCAAGACATAGAAATTTTACCACTTCGGGTGGTTATATTTCGTACACACTCCATTAGAGTTGTAATCAAAATTTATTGTCTTTGCTTGTATTTAAAATCAAATTATAGAATAAAAGAGAAAAATACGGCAAAATACTTAACTTAAATCCAAAATTTAAGCATGAAGGAAATTCATAGAACAATTGACAATCATTATGATCAATCCCAAAGCTTCTACTCAATTGGTTAGAGTCTCGTGCTGATAACGTGTTATAAAAAAATAAATAAAGAACAAGAGTATTGCAGAGAAAAGTAGGGAGAGAGAATTCTTATTGATTTTGGGATGAATTACAATGGAATAGAACCCTCTATTTATAGGGAGAGGGTGACTTAGCCACCAAGCAATGAACCCTAGAATCTCTCTAAATATAGACATTCACCATAAATAAAATCTATTTATAACATATCTAACACTATTTATATTTATTATTCTTATATACATAAGGCTCGTCAGTACTGCTTAGATTTTTCCCAAACTTGGAAGACCATAATATATGAATCTGTCACTGATGTACAACTTTTTTTCACTTAAATTCTTTAAAATAAACAATAAAATTAATAAATTAACAACTGCAGAGTGATGAAGTAGGTGAACAAAAAATCTCATGATTTATAAGTCAAGATTTTTTAGCTCATTTGATGTTAATTAATTATAAAAGACCAGTAATAATAAAGTCTACTGTGTTTGTACTTTTCCTGTCATGGACGTGTGGGGTTACAATAGACGGCTTTGTAATGATCATGTTGTATATTTTAAAATGAAAAATGAACACCTTTATGCTAGAGAAATTTCTTCATTATTTTCGCTTTGGCGCCTCTTAACTAACTTATACTATCACTAAATAATTAAAATAGGGTAAATACTCTTATACTCACACATAACAATATATAGGAATGCGTGTATAAAAACCAAAGAGCATGTAGTCCCAAGAGCGGTTTATCTAATCAAGAACATAATAAAGACAAATTAAGAATTTTATGGGAGTGTTTGGCTTTTATCCTGTGGCAGCACCAACAAATGGTCTCTTCTGCAGCCTTTGGCACCTGCATTTGCAGTCTTTCATGCATAGAACTTTTTAATATTGACTTTGACGCCCAATTGCTTTTCTTCTTTTTCTGTTACGTACCGTTTATTTTTTAATTTTTTTTATTTTATAAGTTTGGTTATTTAGAAGAGTTAAATAAGAAAATGATAAGAGTAGATTCTCTTAGTAAATTATGCTACACTAGTTTCTACTCCAGTCAAATCTATCTGAGCTAAAATAAGATTCAAAATTAAGAATAAATATCTAACACTATCAAAAAATTATAGTAGTAATAGCTATTTTTTCACATTTTACTAGCTAGAGATAAAAGTAAGTTTGTTACACAATAGCTAGGAAAGCCACACAATATATAAGATTGAAAGCGATAGCAGAGTGTTTGAGGGACTGTATGTAAACTAGTAATTAATCTTCCAAAAGCCAACTTGTTCTTCACGTTTAGGGGTTTCTTTGGTTCTTGCATCGTGATAATCACTCTTTAAAGTTTAAGCCAGGAAATTTGTGTGCAAATAGCTAAGAGCCCGTTTGTACATAAGAAATTTTTTCTTTTTTTAATTTTTCTTTTTCGAAATCAGCGTTTGTTCATAAAATTTTCAATTTTCACTTGAAGATGCATTTTGGAAATTTTCAAAAATTTGTAAAACTACAAAAAGCTGTTTTTCAAAATTTTCACTCAAATCACTCACAAAACTTCAAAACAACCCAAAATTCTATTCATGTACAAACACAACTCTAAATTTCAAATACCATTTTCACTTGAATTTTTTTTCCACCTTTTTTTGAAATTTTACAATTCTTATGTCCAAACGCTCAGTAAATATCACATTAATTATAGGCAGAATATATCCATTGCCCTTAAACTCGTAAGTATATTTTATTTAGATACTTGAACTAAGGCATGTTCCAGTTGAACACCTAAACGGTACATGATAAAGTGTTCCTATTATACTTCCAGCTAAAACGTTGGAAAAGCGTATGCGCGTGCTCTCAAGCACCTATTATGAATATTTTATATTCAGGTGAACATGCCATAGTTCGAGTGTCTAAATTAAATATGTTGGAGAATTAAGGGATTGTCGATATATTCCGCCTTAGTTAAAAAATTTTCAATTGAGTGATTCAAATTCTCTTGAGTTTTGAGACTATTTAGCTCAAAAGTTAGCAATATACTTTGTAAGCTAGAAAACAATCGAAAATAAGAAAAGGGTAAATCGTAATCAAATATAATAAACCTAGAGATGCAAAGATGATATTATTGTTATAGATCTGGTATTGCAAAGTGATAATATGAACTTAACAAAATATGCTTGTTTGAGGTAGAGATAGAGAGAGAGACAGAAAATCAGAGAGTTGTATTAGATCCGAGACCCCCTTTTACAATGTGAAAGTCTCCTTTATATAATAAGAGACCTTCCTCGAAAGAATCAAAAAGTTACAAAGACAGGTGACGTCTCCCTAGTAAAGACACTGAGTCCTAAACGATGTCGCTTTCGTCCCCATGTTCGAGTCGTGCCCGCTACGTTAGTCGGCATGCACTCATTGGACGTACCCTCTGGCGTAGGGATGCTGACGATCAAATTTGACCCCATACAGTTCTGATTCATGATTAAATAAAAGAAGAAGAAAAAAAGGAAGAAATAAAAAGACTTTTATTCCTCAAGATTTCGTCACATAATTCCCATTCTCCACTCTATCCAATCAGAGTTCTCAAGAAAATGATAAATGCTCAAAGTCGCTTCACCAATTCTGCAGCGAGCTAAGTGAGAGTCGACCACATTTGGGCTTAAGAAATGGCGGTTGCATCATTACATACTCTTCTTTCATTTCTTTCACCTCTCGGCTCTCGTTCATTCCCCGACACCAGTTTACTTAGCTCCAATCCTTCTCTCGTCGGTTATCCTTTCACAGCCACCAATCGTCGCCGCCCATTCATTATCACCTTCTCTTACAGTAAGTTATTTCCGCTTCCTCTATCTTCGTTGCAAATTGAAAGTTTTTTTTTGATATATAACTTAAAAGTACTACTTAATTTAATATTCCTTTACTTGGGTATTTTGCAGAATCCAAAAAAGAACTCTCAGTTGATAAGAAAAGACAGTTACTTGAACAATACGGTCTTAATCCGGATGAGTTCTTATCTGAACCTTCTCCAAAGGTATGTTATTTAAACCTCTCTGGAAAAACAAATTGTTTCTTTTAAATAAATTAGGAAATGTGCCTGAATACACTGTAATTTTTATATTTCATATGGCTAACCTTAATCAGATGGAAGTTGAGTTTTAGTTAATTAGTTGATATTAATAGTAGTGTTTTCATTGGAGTTATAGACAAAAAAGAGAAGGGAACAATCCAAGACGGGAGGCGGAAAACAGGTCCTTCTAGAAGAACCTAGGGCGCCACGTGAGACACATAAATTGCTTCAGGTTTGTTTTGCAACTACATTTTAGCTACATCTTTGGCTGCTAATGGAGAATTCCTTTTTCTCCTGGTCTTTGTGTAATTTATAATTTGAAAAGACTATTTTGTGAGATAGTTGAGATGTGTATTGCTTTATGAAATGATATACATGTAATGAAAAGCTGCATTAGGAACTAGTCTTCTAGGCATACCTAGTGAGTTTAAGAAATTGCAAGTTCATTAGCGGAAAAACTCTTTGAGTTCTGCAGAGTTCTATGCGTGCATTTGTTGACAATTCAATCATATCTAGGATTCTACCACGTACTGGTTGTAATTCATTTTCCCTACTGTCTTTGCTCTGAGGAGGAGTTTTATTTTTCAGGTTGTTGGAGGGACAGCTCGAAGGAAGAAATTGCTCTCACCAAAGAGTATGGATGTGCGTCCCATGATGGAAGTCGTAAAAGCTGCTGCATTTGGCATTTTGCAAGTGAGATTCTTGTTAGCCCTTTACTGCAGTTCGTCTTTGAAGTAACGCAAGATATACCGTTTTAATGTTGTTAAATATTAATTGTTTTCCACTGTATAGGCAGCCGGTGGTTGCCCTACGTCTTTAAGGCCTGGCCGTTGGTTAGACCTCTATAGTGGGACAGGATCAGTTGGTATAGAAGCCGTCAGTCGAGGATGTTCTGAGGTTAGCATTAAAACAGTAACAATCCTTTTCAGGATCATATGCTCTATTTTATTTACTTATTACTAGTGAAACTTTTATTGTCTCCATATTTACTTAAAGTTAGCAGTTGATTTGTGGAGCTTTATATGTTATTTAGTCTTTATATGGCATTTTGCGCTCATAGCATTTGTGTATATTTCTGTTTGCAAATTTCTAGGTACATTTTGTTGAGATGGACCCTTGGGTTGTCTCAGATGTTCTGCGGCCAAATTTAGAATGGACTGGTTTCCTTGATGTCTCAGTCATACATACTGTCCGTGTTGAGAGCTTCTTGGAGCGGGCAGAAAATTTTCTTGGTAAGAGTTTCTCTTCCCGTCAATCTGTTGCCCCACAAGCGAACTAAGTTAGGGAATTACTAGTATCATGAATGAGTGATTCTGATTTAACTCTCAATTGGATCTCTCTCTCTCTCTCTCTCTCTCTCTCTCTCTCTCTCTCTCTCTCTCTCTTAAGAGGTTCATTGAATCTTTTATCTGATGTTTCCTTGTACATTTGTTGTACAAAGTAGAAGGTTATTACTCGCTATGAAAATGCAAAAAGAAGATTCGTTTACTCACCCTGAAAATGTATAAGATACAAATTTATTTGCTTTTCTTTTTTACTTGATTTTTGCTATCAAAAAAGGGAACACCTTGAACATTTTTACTGAAGTTAATTCGTAAAAGGTGTAGGCTATACTGATAACATTATATCACTTGTGGTATCTCTTTTCCTCGCACTAATGCATTTTTCAAGATCATTGCGTATGTCAACAGGTGGGCAGGTTGGAGGTGAGCCTTTGTTTCGTACTACCAGTAGGCTACCTCTAACTGTTACCATCAAGGGGGTTCCTTATCCCCTTGATGAGATAGATTTAGAAGGCATGGAAATACTAATTCCCAGATGTAGGACTGCATTGTAAATTTTGGATCTTGTTAGTCAAACAATCAGTAAAGGTAGTTGTGATCTGCATACTGCAACAATCATTTTGCAGTAACATTGTACAAGGAGGTCTTTGAATGGAACTTAACCAGATACCTAATATTGATTACCTGCAGTTGGTAATTTCATGGCGGAGAAGAGTAATAATAGAGGTTTGGGATGTTGGAGAATTGGGGGGGGGGGGGGTGTTACAGATGTGGTTGGTGCTTACCTTATCACATGCTTGGCCCCAGGCCAATTTAACCCACTTTCTGAAGGTTCGCTTGATATTGTAGTTGATTGTGGCAAGTCAATCCTTTATATCCTTTCTTCACCAATTCTGTACTTCCACAAAATTTGCAAGCAGTACAGTTTCTCTTCTCTTTCTCTTCACTTGCATGATCTTCTTTGTTATTTTGTCTGGCAGTGGTCAATAACTGAACAGTTAGTTACAATATTGAGGGAAAATGTGTTCCATAAACAAACCTCTAACTATGCAAGTTTTATGCTGCTCTTTCACTGAAATATAACAGTCAAAGATTTGTGTTTTTTTTAATGTTTTTTTAAAATTAATTTTCCAGGTGAAGGTGGGAGCTTTGATTATATTAGTGTTACGCCACCATATGCTGCCGTTGATTACAGTATATTAATGAATCAAATTTCAAAATCTTCAGTAGTGGGAGAGAATACATTTATAGTAAGTGTTGCAGTGATTGTGCTTTATTATCAAATGTGTTCGTTTTCTGTCCAGAAGTTTTTCTGTTGTTGGTTGTCAGCTTATTTTTGTGTATTCAGTTGGTGGAGTACCCCTTGAGAACTGACATGCTGGATTCATGCGGGTGTCTTGTTAAGGTATTGAGCTGTTCCCCTCCCTTTTTTATGAGATAAAGAGCAGTTCCAATTTGTCAGTATTAGGACAGCACTATCCCCTGCCCTGCTCGAGTGGATGTACTAAGACATTTCGTTATTGGATGTTATTATTAGAAATATAGCTGATTGCTTAATGCGTAGGCTGTGATTTTCCATTCTGTCATTAGTAAATGTGCTTGGATGGTGTTTTCATCTTAACAGAAACTTAAACGTTTTACAGAGCTAGCTGGATGTATTGTTCAATTATACACAGAGGAACTAATTCTCTCTCTTGTTACTTAATAATGCAGATATCTGACCGGCGGTTTGGTCGAACACATTTGGCAATATATGGACCAAAGTGGGCGCAGAAGAAGAAATATGTTGAGAAGACAAAGAGAAGGCAGGAAAAGCTGGATTTGTTAAGGGATGTGGAGATTTCGGCATCTTAAGTTTAACTACTGAGAATTGCATAACACATCTTATAGTCAACAGAGGGTGTAAAATGCTGTCAGAAATTTGATTGCCCCATTTCTCTCCATCTATTCACATGGTAATCTTGCTTTGGTGCTCCTTTGTCGTGATACATCATTAATGGTCCTCTTGCCACAGTTGTCTTTTGATCAATCAGATGGATCTTTAAACTGCAGGTCAATTGCTTCTTGGGGCATTTTGCATCCCTGGCTGCCCCCATTGGGATGACATACTTGACTCACTCATAATGAGCAGCCCGCAGCCGTATGTAAGAATGCATTACTGAGTTTTCTGCAGGGTTTTGCTAGTAAATGTAAATATATATTATCACCTATTTTACACACAATGGATCTTTTAAGTTATATCGATGTGCCATTCCCTGTTTATCCTTGCTTTGTCTACGTTATGATAATGAAAAACGCCAAAGAAATTTATTCTCAATCTTCAAAGCCTGAATCTGATCTCCCATGTATTTCGTCCAGCATTCTCTTTTCAACATCACATTCAACTTGTTTATGGAAATTTTCGTGTATTTTTTGAATAAGGTAGTATTAAAAAAAAAGCTGGAAAAGGAGCATGAGTGATGGTGATATCATTTCTTTTGTAAAGATAGGTCAAGAAAAGATGGAACTGTTATTTGAACGTTGGCGATGGACCACGTTATTTGGTACCTTGAGTTATATGAGAGGAAGCTTCTTTGTCCTACCTCTGATCTGAGAGTAAAGTATGTCAGTATTTAGGCTTATAGAGATTGGTTTCCTGTCAGGATTCAGTATGATCTGTTTCTTATGTAATGAAGCAGAATAAGTGGGATTAAATGCTTTGAATATTGAATATGGGTGTCTTAGGCATAACATGAATTGAATATACAGTCTGACACCCTCCTAAACCTGTGTTGAATGTTGGCATTCTATTTTGAAGTTTGGATGAGTGATAGCATCTTATTTTAAAATCTGGATGTCACTTCTAAGCTTCCAATGTACACTTTTTTATATCTCAGAAAATCTCTTTTTGCTTAAAAGCTTTAGATTCTATAGGGACCGCATTGTACTGGTCCTGACTGCGATTATAATATACTGAAGAACGTGCTTGCAGATAATGTCTCTTCTTATAGCAACTATTTTTCTCTTTAATGTTAGAGTAAAATGGACATTATTTCGTAAATAGACGGACTAAGGAGTGGATGATGTGTTTATTCCTTTTGCAGGCACTTCCTTTACAGATACGTGACTTCAAATACAAGTATATATTCAAGACTATTAATGATCAAATTAATTCTGGAAATAAAGATTTTTCTCTTCGATTTGCTCTGACGGGGATGTGGATGATTTTTAATCTAGTAGACGAATCTAGAAATTGAACTCGATGAGTTCAAGCTTTTAAGTTCAACCAAATACATTTAAAATTGAATTTTTATATTTGTTGAAACTGTTGTACCATTACGCACGCGCGCACACATATATTTTCAGTCGCCTCTGGATTCAACAGTATTCAGCCTTGGCTGTGTTGCATGAACGCTGCACCCGATATTTTCCATATAACGTATATATTTTTGTATAAAAATTATTAAATTTCAATAAATATTAAATAGGCAATACATATAGGTCAAATTTATCAAGTTTAAATTTTAAATCTGCCTCTATGCATTGACGAATATAAGGAAAGAGTTGTCGGAAAAAAAATCAATATGAAAAATAATTGGACATCTTTACTTTCTTATAGACTGTTCTCAACGGAACCTATCCCAATGCTTCTCTCCCCTTTTACCCCACATCTTCAACTGTCCCCAACCTTTTGTTGCTTTTCGACATAACGAACTTTAACTTTTCCATGCTATATATATTAATCTTATGGCAAACTATAGTACTCCATGAAAGCGCATTCCAACAACAGAATACAATTGCATACTATTTGTAGTTTCTGTTTACATAATACCAGAGAAACAATCCACTATCCTTGTTCAGCTGATCCACAAATGGGCATTCAAGATCAGAGTGCGAAGTAGGAGTTGCAGAGTTATGGGTGGTGATGGTGCAACCAGCAGTTTTTTGAAGGGTTTCTTGAGAGCTGTTCTTTTACTTAGTTTTCTATGTTCTGTATCTGCTGAGATTTTAGTGAAACAAAGAGCCAAAACTGTCACCAAAGCAGTTACAGGGACAACAAGCAATCATTTAGATGTTGGGAGGACAACAACAGAAACTGAAAGGCATTTTCTTCGAAGGAATACCAATCTCAATTATGTCAGCAAAAGAAGAGTATGGAGCGAAGCTGATCCCATACACAACAGGTATTTTTATGTTTAACATTCCAACTTCAATACTCATGAGCAAGAGTCTTGAATACGCATATACTTCTATAGGTAACAAGTTATAAATGGTTTTTATACTCC
Organism: Nicotiana attenuata; assembly: GCF_001879085.1. Lineage (NCBI taxonomy): Eukaryota > Viridiplantae > Streptophyta > Magnoliopsida > Solanales > Solanaceae > Nicotiana > Nicotiana attenuata. Next base: position 646,539 of record NW_017670438.1, read on the forward strand.
ATATTTATAAATGGTTTTCAGGGAAGCTGGAAAGTACATGGAAACACGCATTCGTGCTTGAGCTTAGGGGCAAAGTAAGAGGCTTGACAACAGTGGCGAAACCAGAAATTTCCGCAAGGGCGTTCAAACTTGAAAGAAGTGAAAAAAATTCCCCCAAAAGGGTGTTCAGTATATGTTATACACCTCTAAAACCAAATATATTATCTATATATACAGTGTAATTTTTCGACGAAGGGTGGTCAATTGACCATCTTTCGGATAATGTAGCTTCGCCGCTGCTTGACAACTACTATTGCAAAGAGTTTCGCCAATCAACAAGATTTTTTTTGCTTGGAAACTCTCATTGTGCATTACACATCTTGAGTACTAAGCACCATCTGTTTGTAGAGAAGCAAATTACAATCAAGTGAATGAAAATTTCAGCTACCAAATCAAATTCAAGAGGGCAAATAGCCTTTGAAACGCCCAATTGATTTCCAGTTTATCCAAAATCATTTCGGATCAGAAACATAACATCCGCATTAGGAACTAAAGATACTAATCAACAATGTCATCCAAGACTAATCAGAAGGGTTAATTGCCAATAACCTTGCCTAGGTTGCATCCCCATTGGATAAATTAATATCAATGTAAAGGCAGATATTTTACCAAACCAATCCATTCTGGAATATACATGGCCTGTATAGGCATTGCATCACTTTCCTTACTTTCACATTTCTGTCAGAATCTTATGCTTTTTCGCTTACTAAAGGGGAAAAGAAGAATCCTCTTTTCATCAAACCTCCAAAAAACAAACATGCAGAAATTATCAAATAGCGTCAACCTAGAGCAATCATCGACAAATTTTGAAGCTAAGGCAGCATAATCTTTACTCTTGTTTGGCTTAAGATTCACATCTGAAAAAGGAATTTAGATATTCTATAATTTGATATACAAACGATAAACGATTGCAAGGGACCTGCTGAATATATGAAGAACAAAGGGGAATGCTCTGACCTTAAAAGGCCAATGCCCAAGTCAGTTGCAAAAATCTAAGTTAGTTGTATTACAGATTTCGAGCAACTATGTGACAGGTTTTGCTCAGTGTCTTGTTAATGCATAACTATCAGCTAAGGGAAGACAGAACATAAGAAACCAATAACACTTGCTATCTCTACAATAAATTTCAAGCAGAAGACTTACAAAATAATTTGTCATTTCACAGTATAATACAGCAATATTCGTGGTAGTCCTTTACAGAACCATATGTATCGTTCCTGATTCCACTTGCACCTAAGGGAAGTGAAGAACTTACCGTAGGATATAGTTGTGTTCACCAGATGTGAAACATTTCGTAATGCTTTTCTATTCATGCATCAAATGGAACTGCTGATATCTTGTTTGTTAAATAGTAAAGGAAATTCGTCAAACTGTTCAGAGAAACCTCGTTCCTCAGCCATGGTCTTTAGCGATTCATAAACTTGATACATAGACCACCTCTCTTTGGGCCGAGAAATTACACAATTGCCAGCAATTTTTAGGAATTGCGCAATCTCTTCATCATGGCCTTTCCCACATATGTGCTTATCAATTGCATCTTTAATCCGATCAGAAACAGAGAGCTGATTTACCCAGTCGACCAAATTTCCCTTAAAACCTTCATCAGCAGCAGTGATTTCTAGAGGTCTTTGCCCCGTAGCCAACTCCAAAAGCACAACTCCAAAGCTGTAGGCATCCCCTTTCAGCGAAGCCACCATTGTACTTGAATATTCCGGAGCAACATAGCCAAATTCACCCAACTCTACATTCATAAAACTAGTCTCTTTTGCATCTGAAGGTGTCATCAGCCTCGCCAATCCAAAATCCATTATTCTAGCATCAAAATCTTCGTCAAGAAAAATAACGTTAGAACATATCTTTTGGTGCAAGATTGGAGGGTTGCAACCATGATGTAGCCAAGCAAGGCCTCTCGCAGCTCCCAAACCAATCCTAAACCTAGTCGGCCAATCCAACACACTTGCGTTCCCATTCAAGAATGAATACAAAGTACCATTTGAAAGGTGCTTATAAACCAAGAGTTTTTCCTCTTCAACAACACAAAACCCCAAAAGTGGCACCAAATTAGGATGCCTAACCTGTCCTAACCTATTCATCTCCATCCGAAACTGCTTCTCGCTCAGCTTGCAAGTCTTAAGCCGTTTAATAGCAAGTGCAGAACTATCACGTAAAACAGCTCTAAATGTAGTCCCTGTCCTAGTCGAGTTTATCACACTTTTCATACTAAAATTATTTGTGGCAGCCAACAAGTCCGCTAACTTAACCTTCACAAGAGGTTTCTGAAACAACATAACCTGAGTGAGCCTATGACCCCTCAACTTCTCAGCCCACCCATCCGAATCATCTCTCCCTAACCCATAACCCGTCTTCCTCCTCCTCTTCCCCGCCTTCGTAAAATACCAATACCAACCCCCAAAACCCAACAACATAGATGCAGCAGCTCCAAAAACACCGGCAACAATAATAATAGCTAAATTTTTCTTACTTAATCCGCCACATTTCCCTAAAGGTCCACCACAAAGTCCATCATTACCTCCGAAATCAAACGAATTAGCTGAATTGAAAGCTGCTGGAATCCTACCAGAAAGATCATTGTTTGCTACAGAAAATGTCTTAAGCCTACTTAAACTAGAAAACTGGGGTGGTATATTCCCACTAAGCTTATTATCATTAATCATCAATTTATTCAAGTATGAACAACTAACAAGATCAGCTGGAATAGAACCAGTAAATTCATTGTTTGACAAATCAAGAGTTACTAAAAAGGGCAGCCAAGTACAAATATCAGAAGGAATTGAACCAGAAAGTCTATTACCAGAAAGATCAAGATTTTGTAAGCTTTTACAATACTGTAAAGAATCTGGGATTTTACTACCTCCGAGGTTCATATCACGAAGTTGGAGGGTTATGAGTCGATTTTCACGGTCGTTCCAACAAGAAGCACCAACAAATTTGCAGATAAACCCCACTGTGGAATTTGCGAAATTCCATGATTTTAAGTTGCCTTTTGGATCTGTTAAGGAATTCTTAACTCCTTGTAAGCACTTTATATCATCTTCAGCTACAGCTGAATGAAGGGGTTGAAATACAAGAAATAATAAAATCAACATAAACAATCTGAAAAGAGTCATCTTGAGATTTCAACTAGTGTGTTTGAGGATTTTTATTACATGAGAAATGGGTAAGAGGAAATGTGAGAAAAGGAAAACAGAGGCATTGACTCGAATGATGAAGTGGAACCTTGGAATTATGCATTTGGGAATTTGTAAAGTTTATTTATTGCTATTATTACTCAATGTTAGTATTAATGGAGTGGAGTCTTCGGAGAGGATGTAATATATATGTCCCACGTTATTTCGCACTTTCTGTTTTTATTTCTGTTTCGGAGTGAGAATAACACTTTATATGTCTAAAGTGTTAACATACCCGAATTTAGAATTTTAAGGATGACTCTTTTGTCTCATTTGTTTGGTTATAAATAATATCTTAGTATTTGTGCCGGTGCACATATTAGATGATCATGAGTAACCAATCCTCTCTATAACAATTTCGTTTATGTTAATATTTTTTCGCTTTTATAAATAGTTACTATACACTTATAACAATATTTGGTGTTTAAATATTTTTGATTGCTATAGATAAAAATTATCCAAAATCAATTATTTTTCCTTTTTTAGTATTACATATAAAAGATAAGAAAATTATTCAATTTAAAATCTCAAAATATATGCATATTTCTCTAGTTAAATATTGAAGAAAGTTAATACAGTATTAATAAATTTATAATTAAACATAGAAAGATTTAAATTCTAAGGCACATATTTTAAAGCTACTTGAAAAAATAAATTCTTTCAAGATTGACCGAAGAACTTTTAAATCTTATGTCTTATGCAAGATATAAACTTTGTTCAATGAACAAAGATTGTGTGCATATTTTCACGATTTTTATTAGTCTTAAATATTCTATACGGCTGTTAAAGAGGGGTAATTGTACAAAGAGTGTTCTGCTATAAATATGTTGTTGTTGTTGTTTTAGATAAAAAGCTATTATAGAGACATAAAATATAACTTAAAAAATCAGTTATGAGTAAAACTTAATTTTTATAGTAAATGATTGTTATATAAAAATGTTGTTATAGACAGGTCTGACTAAACCTGTCAAATGAGCCGGGCTGACCCGATTTCGAATCGGCCCTGACCGATTTCAGACCGGACCGGCCCGATGGTAAAGGGGTCGGGCAGGGTTGGGTTTGGAGGAAATGTAGTGAAGGGAAAGGAGAAGAGAGAAAAAGAGGCATTGGCTTGAATGATGAAGTGGAACCTTGGAATTATGCATTTGGGAATTTGTAAAGTTTGTTTATTGCTATTATTACTCATGTTATTAGTATTAATGGAATGGAGTCATTGGAGAGGATAGTAATAGGTAGCACCCACGTTATTTCCCATTTTTTATTTTTATTTCTATTTTGAGGTTGGGAATTTATCAGACTTTATATGGCTAAGTATTGACGCATCCGGATTCAGAATTTTAAGGATGCGGATAAAACTTACACTACATTCATGACTCTTTTGTCTCATTTGTTTAGCTATAAATATGACAGGTAAAATCAAGCTCATGGTGCACCCGACCTCCGGCAAGATAAGCCAGGCTCGAGACATGATGACAAGGGGCCGACATCGAGGCGAAAGTCTCGATGAATCGGAATCCGAGGGCACGACGCCTGCCCCCTAGTATATCGGGGTCGTAGTTCCGGATTGGTCTTGACCTCGAACGACTTCGAGGAACATTATCGGACGATCAAGCACAGCCAGCGGAAGGCCAAAATATCTGTGACCGGCCGAATATCACGGCAGAGATCTCGGCACGTATCGATAAGGAGCCGACAATCAGTTAATCAGAAGATTTTTTACCTTTTATAGAGTTGTACCTAAGGTAGAACTCCCCTACTATATAAAGGGGGTCTGATAATTCATGAAACACATTGTATCAGGCATTTCAAAGCATTATATTATTATTTTCTCTGTTATTTAGCTTTTTCCTCTTGTTCATCAGTGCTGGGTATAGTGAGCCCGGATCGAGGGTTAATATTACACCAAGGCTAAAACTATCTAATCCAATTTATTGCTTTGTGTCAAATTAATCTGCGTATCCTTAAAACCACTTACAAATTCAATTGTTATCCGATTTTGAGGGTAAATAGTTTGGCACCCATCGTAGGACTAAGGATAATAGTGGCTATTTGATACAAAACTTCTATAACACACCTTGTTTTACACTTGTTCTTTGGAGTATCTTTGATTTCAGGTTAAAATTTGAAATGTCGAACTCCCAAGCTGCCCCTCTAAACGTGATGGAATCAACTTGAGGGTGATCTTTGAAATGTTACAAGCTCAATAGGAGGCAATAGCACAACTCCAGAACCAAAGCCGCGCCCCGAGCAGGATTGAGCCTGAGCCGTCCCGGGAAGTCACCTACAGAAATGAACCGATCACGGAGAGACCAAATGAAAGTGAATCCGGGACCAACCGCGAGATCATAAAAATGCTCGAGGAGCTTACAAAACGGGTAGAATCGGGAGAGAAGAAAATCAAAGCCAATGACTAAAGAGTAGAAACCTACAATTCAGGGATCGATCAATTACCAAGAGCACCAACGATATTAAAAGGCCTGGATTCCAAGACATTTGTTCAAAAACCTTTCCTTCGGAGCGCAGCTCCGAAGCCTATCTCTAAGAAGTTTCGCATGCCCGAGATTCCTAAGTACAACGGAACAACATACCCAAATAACCATGTGACCTCCTACACTTGCGCCATCAAAGGGAATGACGAGATCGAGTCTGTCCTGCTGAAAAAGTTCGGGAAAACTCTGTCAAAGGGAGCTATGATATGGTATCACAACCTACCTCCAAATTCTATTGACTCTTTTGCTATGCTTGCAGATTCCTTCATGAAACCACAAGCCGGGCTATCAAGGTAGGTACCAAGAAGTCAGAACTTTTCGTAAAATAGAGGGACTTGCCTCCAGCCGCGGACGATTGGGTCGTTCAAGCCTTCACCCAGGGACTCAATGTTCGAAGCTCGTTGGTTTCACAACAGTTGAAACAAAATCTGGTAGAATATCCGGCTGTTACTTGGGCCGACGTACATAACCGGTATCAATCAAAAATTAGGGTTGAAGATGATCAACTTAGGGCCCCTTCCGGGTCCGTTTATCCTGTTAGAGCCGTCGATAGAGTCAAGATAAACATTGATTGTGAACCGAGATCAAGCAGGGATCGTCACCAACCATACAACAGGGACCGAAGAGGTACGAATCTAGGTGAAACCCCGTGAGAAATGAAAGGAGGAGTGATCGAGGTCAGGACAACTGGGACTCATGAGCAAAAATAGTTTTGACAGGCCCATCGGGCTTAAGGAAGTAGCAAGGCTTTCGGAGTACAACTTTAACGTCGTCGCCGCCGCCATCGTATCTGCCATTGGATGCATCAAAGACACCAAATAGCCTCGACCTCTACGGACCGATCCAACCCAAAGGGATCCTAATCTAATGTGCAAATATTATGGCACTCACAGCCACAAAACAGAGGATTGCCGGTAATTAAGAGATGAAGTAGCCCGACTATTCATTAACGGACATCTCAACTCGTGGTGAACCAGGTCACCGGGACTTACCAAATCAAGGAGCAGAGGTTACAAAAATACCGGTCAGAAATTCACAGGTTAATAACCGAGTTCGGCGAGTGCCGCCTCGAACAAGTTCCGAGAGCACGGAACGTTTAAGCAGACGGCCTAGCGAAACTAGCCGCAGCCACTAAGAACTTCAACAAAGAAAGCGTGGTCACCCTCCTCCATTCAGCCATTGATCACACTGAGGTACTCTCTTTAAACTTGACTTGGGACTGGCGCAACCAGTTTGTATCCTATATGCAGGATGGAACAGTCCCACTCGACAAAAAAGAAGCCAAGAAGCTCCGCGTACAGGCAGCCCGGTATTGCCTGATAAACCAAGAGCTCTACAAAAAGACGTTTGGCAGACCCCTAGCCAAATGTCTAGGGCCGCAACAAACGCGACCAGTGCTCGAAGAAGTACACGAAGGTCATTATGGTGCCCATACAGGTAACCGCGCCCTCGTGCGCTGCATAATACGAGCTGGCTATTATTGGCCCACTATGAAGAAAGACGCAGCGGAATATGTTCGTCGATGCGAACAATGCTAGAAGTATGCCCCCATGATACACCAACCAGGAGAACCACTTCACTCGGTCACTTCCCTATGGCCCTTCATCAAATGGGGAATGGACATAGTCGGTCCCCTACCAGCGGGACGAGGAAAGGTACGATTTCTGTTAGTTTTAACTGACTATTTTTCCAAGTGGGTGGAAGCAGGAGCGTACTCCCAAATACGCGAACAAGAAGTCATCGCCTTCATATGGAAGAATATCATCTGCCGTTTCGGCATCCCCAAGGAAATCAGCTGCGACAACGGACGGCAATTCATCGGCCAGAAGACAACAGAATTCTTCGACAAATGGCGTATCAAGCGGATACTATCCACGCCATATCACCCCGCCGCCAACGACCAAGCAGAGTCTTCCAATAAAACAATACTGAACATACTAAAGAAGAAACTCGAGGAAGCCAAAGGGCTATGGCCCGAGCTACTACCGAAAGTGTTATGGGCATACCGAACCACGCCTAAATCCTCCACAGGGGAAACGCCGTACTCACTGGTCTACGGAACCGACGCGATCATACCGGTCGAAGTCGGCGAACCAAGCTTAAGGTATTCACATACCAGCGGAGCTGAGAACGACGTAAACAGACTTCAAGACCTCGACGAGGCAGAGGAAAGAAGAGAAATGGCCCACATAAGAATGGTGGCTCAGAAACAACAAGTCGAAAGATACTACAACAAGAGAGCCAAAATAAGACCACTCAAAGTGGGGGACTACGTCCTCAGAGCCAAAACATTGGCATCAAAGGACCCAACCGAAGGAAAACTGGGCAACAACTGGGACGGACCCTACAAAATCACAGCGGCAGCAAGTAAAGGAGCATTTCAATTAGAAACAATGGAAGGAAAAACGCTCCAAAACAATTGGAACATCGCCCACCTCAAGTATTTCCATTTCTGAAAGGCGTCTCCCGAGTCGCACTCTTTTTCCCTCACCCGGGTTTTGTCCCAATTGGGTTTTCTCGGGGAGGTTTTTAACGAGGCGACAGAGGGGACACCTGGAGATATTTGAGAAACAAGTTTATCATACCAGCCACTCCATACGTCCTCCCGACTGGCATGACAAAGGGACTGGATTAGCGTGATCTCTAATGTATGAACGGCTACGGCCATCTCCAATGTATGAACGGCTACGGCCATCTCCAATGTATGAACGGCTACGGCCATCTCCAATGTATGAACGGCTACGGCCATCTCCAATGTATAAACGGCTACGGCCATCTCAACGTGTAAAAGGCTACGGCCATCTCCACGTGTAAAAGGCTAAGGCCATAAATGATATTATGGCGAAAGCCATCGACGTCGATAAGTCGACCCAGCTCGACCATGACGGCAAGTAACTCGACGACAGTCGAAGTTACGCACATGGCTAAGGCCATCAACGGTATAATGGCTAAGGCCATCGACGCCGATAAGTCGACCCAGCTCGATTACGACGTCAAATAACTCGACGACAGTCGAAGTTACGCACATGGCTAAGGCCATCAAAAATATATAATGGCTAAGGCCATCGGCATCGTCGATAAGTCGGCCCAGCTCTACTACGACATCAAATAACTCGACGACAGTTGAAGTTACGCACATGGCTAAGGCCATCAAAAACATATAATGGCTAAGGCCATCGGTGTCGTCGATAAGTCGGCCTATCTCGACTACGACGTCAAATAACTCGACGACAGTCGAAGTTACGCACATGGCTAAGGCCATCAAAAACATATAATGGCTAAGGCCATCGGCGTCGTCGATAAGTCGGCCCAGCTCGACTACAACGTCAAATAACTCGACGATAGTCAAAGTTACGCACATGGCTAAGGCCATCAAAAATATATAATGGCTAAGGCCATCGGCGTCGTCGATAAGTCGGCCCAGCTCGACTACAACGTCAAATAACTCGACGATAGTCAAAGTTACGCACATGGCTAAGGCCATCAAAAATATATAATGGCTAAGACCATCGACGTAGATAAGTCGGCCCAGCTCGACTACGACGTCAAATAACTCGACGACAGTCGAAGTTACGCACGTGTCTAAGGCCATCAACGGTATAATGGCTAAGGCCATCGACGCCGATAAGTCGACCCAGCTCGACTATGACAGCGGGTACCTCGACGATAGTCGAAGCTGCGCACACGGTTAAGGCTATCAACAACATTAAGGCCGAAAATAAAAGGTACCAAAAGAAAAGAATAACAGCAAAAGTATAACTTCCATTATCATCCAAAAATACATGTACAAAAGGACCCATTTACGTCTCCAAAAACAGCAAAACAAAATGAATACAAGTCCTAAGAGGCTTCGCCATCCTGTTCACCGCCCCCCGTCGGACCGCCATCTCGTCCGCCGCCGTCCTCGGCCTGATAGGCCGCAGAGATCCAAGAGCCGGATTCTAAACGGTTGACATCTTCGGAGTTATAACCCGCCCGGTCTAGGGAATCAGAACTATACCCACAAGTTCCACGGGCGACACGGGCTATGCGCCGTTGCTCCTGAACCTCCGCCTCAGTAGCTCGACCCGCAGCAAGAACTCCTCGAATACGACCAATCTAGCCTCGGCGTACACCCACATATCATGTGCCTCACGATGCGCATCCTCATCAGGCCTCGGTGCAGCAGTCCACTTAAGGACTTTAATCTCAGCAGCCTTGGCATCGAGTTCGGTAGTCATAGCGGCAACCTTGATCCGCAAATCAGCAGCTTCCGCCGCTACCCCACGGCCAACCTCCAACTCTTCCTCCTTAGACTGGAGGAGAGTCTCCAGCTCAATGTTCCGAGCTAGGGCGGTCATCAGCTGCTCGTCGATCTGCTCCAACTCGGCCACCCTCCGTTTCAGCTGGGCCTCAGACTGCTCCAAACCCTCACGGAAAACCCGAAATTCCGGGTCCTGCTTGAGTAGGTCCGCCAGCGCCTGATGCTTGACGCGGTACCGCCGATATTTCTTTACCACCTTGTTAAAGGTGGCTGCCTTCCTTTGCGCTCGCCGCCCCCTCTCTATCTCCAAGATAAGAGTCTAAAGAAGAGGAAAAAGAGGAAAGGCAAGTCAGTATGCATCAAAATTTACTTTACGGTGCATGAAGAAAATCGAAAAATACCTGCAAGGCCGCGCCGACAACCCTCCGTGATAGTTCCCCGTCGCTAACCCCTTTTAACATTTCACGCTCAGCGGCCGCACATAGTAGGGTCATATTCGCTGCGGCCTGCTCGCTGTGTTGCAACAGGTTATACCCTCCTGGGATCAGAATTCGGCGGTTGGATCTACCTGCTGTCATCCTCACACGGGCCGAAACCCGCGTTAACACATCTGCGTCCGCCTGGGCGGCCTCAGGGCCCGCCCTCTCGGTATCATCGCCCTCTTCTCCAACGGCAGCCGACGAGCCGCTCTCCGGAACGCGTGTTGGGCTGGCGTCGAGAAGCGCCCCCCCTTGGGGAGCCGACCTCCCGGAACGGATGGCATCTGCCATAAAAACTGGCCTCGACTCCCGACGGGGCTCGCTCGCTCCCTCGTCTTCTGCGGCTATCCCCTTGCCGGTTATCAACCGGCGTCTTTTCCTTTCCGGCGGCTCCTCGCTCTCAGAAGTTTCCTCCACAGCCCGTGGAGATAGCATTGAAGGAGTCGCTTCCCTCGTGGACGCCGCCACGGGCAGCGGTTGAGGAACCTCCGCAACGCCATCACTGGGCGAGCCACAGGGTATGTATCCATCTTCAGAGTCAGTCCCCGCCCCAGGTGAGGTGACGACGTTCTTCTTCTTATTCTTCTTCTTAGGGGCGCTCCGACCTGCCAACGCAAAAAAGTCAGGTGACAAGAACGTAGGGAACTCCCAAACCGTAGCCAAAGAATTACCTGACGGGCCGTACTGTTGAAGAAATGCAGCCCAGGTACGGCATTCCTCCGCATAAGGTATTATTCTTTCCACCCATGATTTAATATCATCAGTAGACTGGGGTGGAGAAGCCCTCACTGCGGATATAAAAAAAAGAGAGGAGAAAAGCAAAGAAATTACAATGGCCGTATGGTCAAGAGCGCAAGCAGCCCTGAATTCTACGAGTAGAAATACTTACGTTCTGGATTCCATCTTTCCGGGAACCCTTCAGGATTTGACACCAGGTGCTCCGTCCTGATGTAGAAATATTTACGCCAAAAGCGGCGGTTGGGCTTATCATCGGCTTTAACAACCAAGCCCCTTGTGCCACGGCTTTATAACTGCAGCATGGTACCCCTCAGGTAACCAGGGCTGAATAACTGCAGGAGGTGGTGGACCGAGACGCTGCACTCAGCCCTGGCCGCATAAGTAGTCATAATACGGCACACCTTCAAGGTGTAGGGAGTGAGCTGAGCCGGACACACATTGTAAAATCAGCAAAGCTCCTCCGTCAGAGGGTAGATTGGAAGATTGTAACCGATCAAGAACGGGTACTCATAGAATGTGCAGTATCCAGGCCGGTGCACATTGGCATAGTCCGTCTAGGTCGGAACCATTTCCACGTGGTCCGGAATATGATACGTCTCTCGAAGATCATCTAAGTGGGATTGTAATAAAACGCTGTGCTCCCAGGGAAGGTCTGGGCTTTTAGTTGGAAAATCCCTGCGAACATGCATCTCCTTCGGAAGGACGTTGTCTACACTGAGAGGAACAAGGGCCTTCTCCGCCTTTTCCCCTTCACCACCGGAAGATGGCGGAACCCTAGACGGGGCATTATCTTTAGCCTTTTTACTACTCTGTCCACGTTTTGTCATGATTATGTTGCGTAAGAAACGAAGCACTGACGATAGGAAGTGTGGTTTCAGCAGAAGTGGGAGAGTCCCTCACGAAATAACGGTTACAGGAAAGGAAGACAAAGGAGTAAATCAAAAAATGCTTTCTGAAGGCTTGAAAGGTGAATCGAATCGAACCTCTCTCCTACTTATAGGGATAAGTTGCGCAGAAATCGAAAAGTCACGATTCGAAACGTGCGCGGGAAACCAAAATGTCCCATCACCCTCTGAACCGCCTCGGGGGCAAATATAACGATGACGCATACAGGCGATGACGTCATTCCAAAAAGGAAGCCACGCGTCAGTGACTCTACAACGTCATATATTTCACCTCCTTCATATTGTCGCCCCTGGTCGAGGTCAAATTCTCCTAAGCCGAGGTTCGCATTTCCGCCCATCGAAGACGCCCCCCGAATGCGTCTCCAACGAGCGGAGGGACTAACTGTATGGGGTCAAATTTGATCGTCAGCATCCCTACGCCAGAGGGTACGTCCAATGAGTGCACGCCGACTAATGTAGCGGGCACGACTCGGATGTGGGGACGAAAGCGACATCGTTTAGGACTCAGTGTCTTCACTAGGGAGACGTCACCTGTCTTTGTAACTTTTTGATTCTTTCGAGGAAGGTCTCTTATTATATAAAGGAGACCTTCACATTGTAAAAGGGGGTCTCGGATCTAATACAACTCTCTGATTTTCTGTCTCTCTCTCTATCTCTACCTCAAACAAACATATTTTGTTAAGTTCATATTATCACTTTGCAATACCAGATTTATAACAATAATATCATCTTTGCATCTCTAGGTTTATTATATTTGATTACGATTTACCCTTTTCTTATTTTCGATTGTTTTCTAGCTTACAAAGTATAATGCTAATTTTGAGCCAAACAAGAACTGCTTGTCAAATTGTAACTTTTTTCCCAAATAAAGAGCGCGTTTGAATTTACTGATTAGAACTAGTCCATAAGATCTAAGTTTTGAGTGTTGCGTGTTTTACACAAGTGCTAAATTTTGTAATAAACTCGGTAAAATGTGTTAAGCTTTACTCTAGTTAAAAATGGCATCAATGCCTTTAAATCTATTTATTAAAAAATATAAGTTAAGAATATCTTTATTAAAAAAAGGGTGAACTATGAAAATAAAATGAAGAGTGAGCTGATGGTTTTGTTTTGGAAACATCATTTCAAGAACTGCAGAAAGTGTTGATTACGTATAAAATATGTATATTATATATTAATATAAAAAAAATATTTACACCAATTATTATTTTAGAGGGCAGCAACAATGTGTAGATTTCCCAAAAAGTATTTGGGATAATAAAAAATTTGGTTAAATCAAAGTACTTATATTAGTGAACAAACATAGGCGAGAAGTAACCTACTTATGATTTTTGGTTGATCTTAACTTGTAAGTATTTTATTGATACTTTTGTTATTTACCAAACACTCAAATAAACTAAAATGTGTTTATATACAAATTTGACCAATTTATAAGCTTATCAAAATACCGTCAAAGTTACAACTCGACTAGCAAGTTATGATTCATGACCACTATTGACATCGAATTTCTCTCATCTCTTGCAAAAAGAAATTTAGATAAGCTTGAATGAAGCAATAAGCATAGCGAAAATTCATAGAGGCGATCCCAGTTTGCTGGGAATTGAGAAATAATTATTGCTGGACAACACCCCAGGACAAAAAGTAGCAGACTATTTGACTCACTTCTTGAGTAATTATTTTTATGCACTTGATTTCCCTTGGCCTAAAGTTCTAGTACCTTTTAGATGCAAATTTTACCATGCAACTAGAAAGATATCACAAATCACATAACAACCATTTCTTCCTTGATTTTATAATTAGGTTCAGTAATGCTAAGCAATTACTTTCATTGACAGATTAAAGACCAACCAACCCCTCCCCATTAAATTCCTATTTTTCTTCTTAGTGTAGTAAGCTATTAAATATGTGTTTGCCGCAAAGCTTTTAAGACGTGGAGGTCTGGAAATCCATTGGATCAATCTTTCCCAAAAAGGTATATAACATAAGATAAAATTAAGATATTTTGTATGGCAAAAGAGTAATTGATCCTTATCCCTCAAAGAAAGAAAAGGGAAAAAATGCAGCCATGGGGAGAAGAAACAAGGAGGCCAAGATTGAGGGTAATGTCAAAACCTTGACCAGTATCAATACTATCACGAAAAATTCTCACTTAATCAATCCGTCAAGGGTAAAAAAAAAATTCCTTTTTACTTTGATCTGTCTAAAAGGTACTAAATGTACAAACCTAGATATACAAAGATTAAGGATAGGATTGCTGTATTACTTATATGTAATAGAAATTTTTGTGTGCATATTCCTATCAGGAGCAAACCTTGCAGCTCTTCCTACAATGACCTACAGAATCTTCAGAACCCACCATGTATAGAGGATTCTTTTCACATTCACCAGCAGTAGCCCACTGGGGGCAGTTCAGATTCTGATCCTTACAAACACTTGATGGTGTTTCAAAGGACCTCACATGAATCCACTTTGTAGCAGACCACTTCTCACCTTCAATAACAGGGCAGCTTCCATGCAAGCTTAGAGGATCAGTTGTTGCATCGGGATGTAGACTGAAAAACAATAATGCATCACCCTTCCTAGGTTTTACTGCAAATAAGAAATGACCATGTCAGAATATGACAAGTTAATAACAAACTTCCTTTCACTTCTATTGAGTTGGAAGCAGGATGAGGAGTTTCGCACTGATGCTTTCATCTTCTACAGAAACCCTTTAGACCATTTGTTCATTTGTGGGGTGGGGTGGGGTGGGGGGGGGGTGACAGGAGGCTATAGAAAGCAAACGGTGAAATGCATAACCACTTCTGAGATTGCTCTCTCCCTCTAGCCAATGAGGAAGCGCATCCAAGATGGCAGTCCACAGCAACTTACATTGCTTTTCAATGTAACAACGAGAATCAAGAGAATAAGACAAAAAGATACAGAATGCTGAACCAAGATGAAGACACTGTACTGCAAGACATTTCCATTAACACGGAAAGGAACATGTATTTTGCATCATAGGGACAAGCAAATGCTCCATTACAAAGAATTTGCAAGAGGACATTGTTTTCTTCCCTATTATCCTTTTATCACGAATCCAAAAAAATGTACTTTGAAAACAACAGATAATACATGAATATGCTGAAGGGATTCATAAATCTACAGATGTCACACTCAACCTATTCATGGTGCCAAACGTACCTGCATATCCTTTTTTAGCACAATCAGACCAGTCATCACCCTTTGGCTGAGTTTTTTTTGCCTGTAGGTTTCCCGTTAACAAGGGGAAAAAGGAAGAAAATATTGCATCATAATCGCCAGCAGAACAGAAAAAGATGAATCATGCAATTACTGATTACCTCTGAATTAGGAAAAACTGTTTCCCCACCCTTCTCAACATCAGATAAATACATAAGAACAGTAGCCACCCGATGACCGCCTAGCTCTTGATTGACTTTGTCATGAAAATAATCAAAATGTGGCTCGTACTTTTGGCCATGTTCGTAATGCAATATCTGAATAGATTCCCCGTTCTCTGTATTCCAACTTAATAAAGTAAGATTTCGCTTATGCGCGCGCACACACACACACACACACACACATATATATATATATATATACACACACACACAAGAGACAGGGAGATGAAGCCATTCAACATCAGAACTGCAGTACCTTCAGGAAGGAACGTCCAGGCAGCTATCCTAGCCTCCACATTAGCAACTACTTGATCCTTATAAATTAAAAAGCAAATGTCAGTGGTCTTCTTCGGTCATTAACCTAGACTAATATTAGTCCACCAGGGGAAAGTTTCTAAAGAGGATGCAACATAGTACAGTTCAGGAATTTAATTTCCAAATTAGAAGCAAGGCTGAAGAACTTAGCAGGATATCATCAGAGCAAGAAAATACATTCAGAAGGAAGTCATCAACTCAACCTGAAGGGAATCTGAAATGACAGGCCATCTCTAAAAAGGTTTCTAGAAGCATTGAATGCTAAAAGCATAATGCTCAAGAGAGGTTTTTCCATACTCAACTACAGATCATTTCACAATATGCTTGGTTCACCCAATATGGTACATGATTAATAATTCTACCCCTTTTCACATAGAATGCATATGAACTAAATAGAAACTTTGAAATTACATACCAAAATGTGTTCTAAGTTCTAATCATGTTACCACATATATTCCTTAGAATATGGAAATCAATCATGTATTGGTAAATTAGCCCAGTACCATTCAATAACAAACATTGAACTACCATTTTGTACTATCTTCCTGTCCAACGAAAGCAAAATCGAAAACATGATCTTGCTGAGAGAAAGTTGATCATACCCTACCATAATCAAAATATTTATTGGGTCAAATGGTCAAAGTTTCAACTACCACAAGTGTAGATCCTTCAAGGGAAATATTAGAAAGGGATGGTAAGAGTAGCTCAAACATTAATTCCTCATTAAAAGAACAAAGGGTCCAACGTTAAAGATCCAGATAATTTAAAACTTGTTATCCAGTGATCAAGTTTATTGCATAATCAGTGAGGTCCACCACCAATTGAAGATACTTCTTTGTGTGCTCTATCCACCTCTTTCACATAAAAATGTTTTCAGAAAATATGAAATAAAATCTGATGCCACTGTTTCAAAATGACGAATTCTGATAGTAAAATTAGGAATGCAAGTAACTAAAAAGGCAGCACAAGATAATATTGAACTGGCACAAGGAAGATGACAGAGCACATCTAGATTGATTTTTGATGAAGATGCTTGACAAGACAGGAAAGAAACCCATCAAACATCTGAAATTACAGACAATGAAGGTTGTTGTGAACCTGGGCCTTTCTAAGAAACATGCCCGAGCTTGTCCGAACTTCACTCTCAACGCTTTTTCCTGATTCATTGTCAGCCACCATGGACTTCTCGAGCTTATCTTTAGCCTACTCATTCAAAAAAAAACATAAACCATGTCAAGTCAAAGGCAAGCTTCGAGTTTTTAGGGTTAACTACTAAGCAAAAGAGAGATCTACCGGCACCAAGTAATTAGATGATATCAACTAGCTAGAATTAATAATTCAGCGTTCAGCGCATTAATTATTGCTCTTTATTCATCAAAAAAGGATTATGACTTCATTGTTACTGTTATGCGTGCATTGTGTCCAATGTCCATTAGGAGCCTTTGTATTCTGGTTAGAGAACTGTTCATCCATTCGTGCAGGAATAAGGGTAAAAACTTATTCCCCGTACTAGGTGTGTACACCAAACCAATAGATACATGATATGTGTTTGAACAGGTTCAAACTTATATCAGTCAGCCATAAGGAATAACTAATCAGTAAGAAATAAGTGAGAGATAGATAATCCAATAATCTGGATTGAGGCATAGCTGATTGACTGATACCATTGTAAATGTAAAAATGTAAATTTTGTTTCATTTAACACATTTTTTTCAGAAAGAGCACAAAGATGCGTTCTTATTGTACTAAAGAAAGAAAAGAAAAAAGCTAACCAGGGTGATGAAATGATCACATTCCTCATCTGTCAAAAAGTTGCTATATACAAAAGCCCTGCATAATTCATATCATTATCAGAATCACTCGAATATAAATTCAATATTATATAAAATAAACAAAAAGAGAAGAAAAAGGGAGAAACCTTGGGCGCCAGGAGATTTGGGTAACCCGGGTCGGATCAATTGTAGGGGAAGAACGGTCAGTCAGCAATTTCAGCACCGACGATTTTCTGAACAATAAAATTCAAATGCATAATAAAAGTAACGTACATTATTAGGAAAAAGAATCTATGAACAAACAAAGAAAGAGCGACAGAAATCGTACGTTTTTTTATCATTATGCCAACCGGAGAATCGAAGAGAAGTAGAACGAGACAGATCAGGGAAAATGGAAAGGAAACAGAGAGAAAATAAAAGAAGAAGAAAAAATTGACGGTCCATCGTAGTATTCTTTTAGAACTTATGAATATTTTTTGTGTTTGGGTTTATATTTGTTCTTTTGCTTTTGTGTTTATATTTTTTCAGATCAATGGAACCAAAAAAGAAGAAAGAAGTGCCAGCTCCTTAGGAATTAAAGTGTCGTGTTAGTCCCTGGTCTAAGTAAGTTATTAGAGGGCGTTCTTTTCAACGGTTACGCTACGCCCATTGAATTTTCTTTCCGCGGTTCGAGTCAAGGTCTTCTTCTAGAACGTTCTGCCAACTACTCCTTTTAATAAGCAACACGATTATAGGGGTGTTCATAAAAACTCGAAAAATCGAAAACCAAACCAAACCGACCAAAAAAATCGATACTTTTTGGTTTGGTTTGGTTTTGGTTTTGAATTTTAAAAACCGATCAAATTTGGTTTGGTTTTGGTTTTAATCAGAAAAAACCCGAACCAAACCGACTATAGGAGTAGCTATTTCAAATTCATTATTACACCTATATATATGTATATTTTTATATAAAGTTTCAAAAATTTAATGGTAAATGTTAATAGTTTGCACATTTAGTATAGTTCTTTACCTTTACATTCTAGTTTGATTGGTAGTTTTCTTTTGTTAAGTGTAAGAATCCATTTCGTGTTAAAAATAATATATTTTTAATTGAGTCCTTAAATTGTTCATCACTATTTTATTCAATTATCATCAATATATCTTGGTAAATAATAGATTTCTCAAGGGGCAATTGATTTGATAGTGCTACATTGAAAATATGGTCTCCGAAATATGTGTTTGGTAGTGTATGTCTTATATTTAAGAAAAAACCGACAAATAACCGACATAAATCGAATTGAGAAAAAACCGACTTAATTGGTTTGGTTTAGTTCTAATATTTGAAAAACCGACTTACTTGGTTTGGTTTCTTTTTAGAAAAAAACTGGTCCAAACCAAACCATGAACACCCCTAAACACGAATATAAAAAAAGGAAAGAAACCCCTTTTCTTCTCTGTTTTATATTGGTTTAAACTCGAGGACGATATCGCATTCGATAAAATTAAAACAAAAATAGAAAAACATTACTAGCTTGAAGAAACTCGCCTAAAACCGAAATACAACTGTAAAATATTTTATTTAAACTAATAAAATCACTATGTATATAATTGCTGAATATGATTTTATACGTTTGTTTTAGTCTAATATGCTTAGATGAACTTATCGAGATATAATGTTATACTTGATTGTGTTTGGTATATGAGCCAAGTAAACTATATCTAAACCTTTTCACCATCTCAATTATAGGAAGGGCAGTGTTCGAGTGTATTTAGTAGGCAAATATTTGAGTATGACATCTACTTTTATATTTTTCAAATCGAGAAATACATCACCAACAATACTTTAGCTATGCAAAAGATTAAGATCACCGTTGTATATTGTTATTTGATGAAATTGATATCTAATTAGATAAAAACGAGTCATTTGTTTGACTTGTGTCCATTTCAAGCACCAATATATCTCATTTAGATAAATAGTTAAAATACGGAAAGTAACAATTTTGATCTACCATAATTAGCTCTAGAAAAAAAATCCATACACTAATAGTTGTGATTATTGTTTTATTTACGTAAATGATCAAAATTATTACTATGAATTTGACTAATGGTATATTTTCGGTGCCTATAGAGGAAAGGCAATTATAGTCGAATTTCGTGTTACAAATTTGTGACAAAATGCGAAACCGTCCAAAGATGCTGGACGCGGCGAAATGTTCGTTAATGATTATTAGGATGGCCCATATGACGTAGAATTGTAGAAAAGGGCCCAAATCGTAAGCTTTTTTATTTATTTTTAATTAAAGAAAATAACAATGAAAATTTTACCTCCTCTAGCAAAGATATACACCCTATTTATTATAAATTAAAATTATTTTAAAATATTATTTTCTATAGTTACCTTTTATATTTTATAGCAAAATAAGTATTTATGGTATATGCTATCACTGAGGCCTGAAATAAGGCATGGAATACGCTATTTATGTTTTTCCTCTCTCTTAGACAAATGGACATACCTACTTCTAAGGTGATTGTCGTTACTGTATTCATGAATACATGGCGCGAATACATGTGCATACAGCTGGACTGCCATGATTTTAAGCGTTTTTTACTGTTGTATTAATGGATACATGAATACATGCACGTACAGCTAGACTGCCTTGATTTTAGGCGCTCTTTGCTGCTGTATTCATGAATACATGGCGCGAATACATGTGATTACATGCGTGTACAGCTGCTTTTTGCTGCTGTATTCATGAATACATGGTGCGAATACATGCACATACAGCTGGACTACCCTGATTTTTAGTCGTTTTTTGATGCTGTATTCATGAATACAGCAGCGCGAATACACTACTGTCACACCTCCTTTTTTTCAAAGGAATTGGGAGTTTTTTTCAATTAAAGTGACATTAATCGAAATATGATTATTTATTTGGTTCAGAGTCGCCACTTGGAATAATTACTATGATGTCCCAAGTCACCCGTTATTTAAAATCCCAAATCGAGGAAATTTGACTATGTTTAAAGTCCGCGAAACAAGAAGACCAGGTAAGGAATTCTGTTAACCCGGGAGAAAGAGTTAGGCATTCGCGGATTCCGTGGTTTTAGCATGGTCGCTCAACTGTTTATAATTGGCCCAATTATCTGATTTGTTTGTTACATGTTCAAAACCTATTGTGCATTTTTACTTTTGAACCGCTTTTAGTATTTATGGAATTGGTTTGTCGCGATGTCGCGCACTCATTTATTTTTGTACACATTGCAAATCGCGCCACGTGAAACGCACCCGCGATTTACAACACATTAATTTTTATTATTGTTTGAAGTTAGAGTCGAGTCTCGTGAAACGTACACTCGAATTGGGATTTACGTATCGTGACTATGTCACGGGAACCGTTCCCGTAGTTACGATGATTTATTAATGCGCCTAAAGCAAACTACGACTTTGAAATTATTTAAACTAATTTGAGATGATTGTGAAAGGGCAAGGATTATGAAAATTATTTGTTGTGGAGTAAGTGTAAGATTCAACAGTGGAGGTCTGAAGGTGATCATAATTAATTAACTAAGACTGAATTGGTGCAAGAACATTCAAAAGAGGTATTTATTTGTGACCAGATTACAAGATGACTAACTAATGAGTTTGTTACTATTAGATATTAAAGGGGGCAAGCAATTGAGGCATGATAACGATTAATAAACCAGTAAATTCAGAGTCCGTTGGACTCTTAAATTAGAATAACATATTGGGCTATGGCCCAAATTAACTCAATTTCGGTCTTTTACTGAGACCATGCATGTTCAGATGCTGGGTCTCTTTTGATCTCTAATTACTATGGATGGAACGAAATAAATGCTTAAAACATTCACAATACTAATTTGAATCAAATATTCGAAATTAAAAAAAAAGAACTACCAATACAAAGAGAAACTCAAATTACAACTAATTGGCCTTTCAATTAAATTACAACTATAATAAGAATAAAATTACATAATCCTACTGATCGAGTTTACTGCACTAGATGAATTGCTATACAACTACAAACTAACAATTATATTGACGTGAAGTGCTATGGTCCTATTCCGGACTCGCCTGGCTAATTAGCTTAACCAGCAGGGATTCCCATGTCACGACCCGGATTTCCCACCTTCGGAAGTCGTGATCGCGCCTACTCGTAGAAGCTAGGCAAGCCACGATCTTAGAAGTCATTAACTCTTTTTGTTTCTAATTCCTTTTTAACCAATTAATTTTACCGAAAATAAACAAATAAATTACAGCGGAATATGAAATTAAAGCGGGAGACTTAAATTAAAATAAGCCGAACAAGAATGCGGAATTCAACATGTGCCTCTACCCAAGAACTGGTGTCACATCATCCACGGACTACTAAGAGTACTAAATACAACCGTTTGAAAGAAATATAACACTGTTTGTCTCGAATACATGAGATAACAGAAGGAAATAAAGGATATAGGAGACGCCGGGCCTGCGAACGCCTGCAAGGCTACCTCGGTGTCTCCGTGGACTGAAGGCTAGCTCCCAATCTACTGCTGATGACCAAATGCTACTCCGGGACCTGGATCTGTGCAAAAGTCACAGAGTGTAGTATCAGCACAACCGACCCCATGTGCCGGTAAGTGCCTAGCCTAACCCCGGCGAAGTAGTGACGAGGCTAGGACCAGACTACCAAATAAACCTGCGCAGTTATACAATATACAGCGGAAAATAAAGCAGAAATAAACAAGTAAAGATGGGAGGGGGAAACATGCTGCTGGGGAGATAACAGTTCCGAATAAAGCATCAAGTAAGGAAAGGAACAACATAACTAAAATGTCAACAAGAATCAGAAATCAATAAGTGCACGGCATCACCCTTCGTGCTTTTACTCTCGTCCTCACCAAGCAATGATATAATAAAAACGTGCACGGCATCACCCTTCGTGCTTTTACTCTCTTTCCTCACCAAAGCAATTATATGATAAAATGTGCACGGCATCACCCTTTGTGCTTTTACTCTCTTTCCTCACATATAATCAATAGAATTGGCACGGAATGGTACATCGTGCGGCACGGCGTCATCCTTCGTGCTTTACACTCTTTCCTCACAATAGCAAACAATACACGACATCACCCTTCGTGCTTTAACACTCTTCATCACCCAAACAACAATCACAACAAAGGGGCAAGGAAATAAACAAGATAATGATAGAAATCTCGGCAAGGGAACACAATTAAATACTTACATCCCGGCAAGGGAACAACATCAATAATCTCAACATCCCGGCAAGGGAGATAATCAACAAGCAACAATATCCCGACAAGGGTACGATTTAATAACTCTTTCTCTTTCTTTCACTTCTATTTCATAACTCACTTTACCACTTGATCCAGTGCTCCAAAGGTTTCAATCATCTCATATACTTTCACAATTTGTAATATAACTTGAGCCAAATGCTCCTCGATGTTTGAAGGTCACAATTTCCCTCCACAAGATTTTCACAACAAATATAAATCATCACCAAGGCATGAAAGATACAACGAAATCAAGATATTCACAATTTAAGGACTCACGGTCATGCTAGACACCGACGTATAGATACTCGTCACCATGCCTATACGTCGTACTCAACAATTACCACATAGCAAATAGGACTCAACTCCTAATCCCTCAAGCTAAGGTTAGACCAAACACTTACCTCGAACTTCCACGGCCAACTCAAGTTTCAATTATAGCTTTACCCCTGGATTCCTTCGCCAATTCGCTCGTATCTAGCCACAAGTTACTTAATTACATCAATAAACGCTAAATGAATCAATTTGAATGCATTAAAATGAGTTTTTCAAAGTTTTACCCAAAAAGTCAAAATTGCCCCGGGGCCCACGTGGTCAAAACCCGAGGTTCGAACCAAAACCCGATTGCCCATTTCCCCACGAGCTCAAATATGTAATTTGTTTTGAAATCGGACCTCAAATCGAGGTCCAAATCCCCAATTTTTGAAAAACCTAGGTTCTACCCAAAACACCCAATTTCCCCCATGAAAATTTTTGATTTTAAGTTGAAATCATGTTAAAAGATGATAAGGAGTGAAGAAAATAAGTTAGAAATCACTTACTAACGTTTTGGAGAAGAAAGGTTGTTTGAAAAATCACCTCTTATATTTTTAGGGTTTTGAAAAATGAAAAATGACTGAAAATCCCGTTTATATATATACCTCTCGGAATCCCTGTGTGGACCGCACAAAACGGACCGCGGCCGCACACCCTTTTCCTGAGGGTACACAGTCTCTGAACCTCCCTGTGCGGACCGCACAAAGTCGACTGCGGTCGCACAACCCTCCACCGCGCCTGCATAAAGTCGACCGCGACACTGCCCCTTCCGCGGTCGCACACGTTTTCTCGCGGACCGCACTAGCAGGTTCAGAGATCTACAATTTCTCTGAACCTGCAACATTTGTGATTTTTAAGCCTAAGACATCCCGGGACCTACCCGAAACTCAGCCGAGCCCTCGAAACTCCAAACTAGATGTGCATATTAACTCAAAAACATCATACGAACTTATCCGTGCGATCAAATCGCCAAAATAACCTTAACAACAACGAATTAAACCTCAAAATCAAAGAACTCCTCTCAACTTCATAAAGTATCAATTTTAGCAATTTAAGTCCAGATCACGTCAAACGACGTCTGTTTTTCACCAAATTTCACAGAAACATCTTAAACCATATATAAGACCTGTACCGGGCGCCAGAACCAAAATACGGGCCCGATACCAACACGTCCTAATCAAATTTCATTTCAAATTTCCTTAAACAATTTCAGAAAATAATTTCTTTCAAAAATTCATTTCTCGGGCTCGGAACCTCGGAATTCAATTCCGAGCATACGCCCAAGTCCCATATTTTCCTACGGACCCTCCGGGACCGTCAAATCACGGGTCCGGGTCCGTTTACCCCAAACGTTGACCGAAGTCAAGTTAGCTCATTTTATACCCAAATTTTTTATAATTTTTCATAGATTTTCATATTTAAGCTTTCCGGCTACGCGCCCGAATTGCGCACGCAATTCGAGGTGACTCTAAATGAGGTTTTCAAGGCCTCGAAGTCATGGAATTTTAATTTAAAACAGGTGATGACCTTTTGGGTCATCACATACACAAAGGAGGAACACATGCAACAGTACGTAAACAAGGTTCAAGCATTGGTTGCATGATTCAGGGAATGGCCGGTCATACACATTCCGAGAGAAGAGAATGCAGAAGCATATGCATTGGCTAATCTGGGGTCATCAACGAAAGTAAAAGGATTTGACTTCGGTACTGTCAATCAACTTTTGCATTCGGTATGGGATGTGGATGGTTACTGCGAAGTCAATTCAACCAACCTAGTCTGGGACTGGAGGAATGAGTTCGTCAAATATCTTCGGCATGGCAAATTACCCAAAGACCCGAAGGCATCCCGGGCACTACGCACCAAAACGGCTCGTTACTGCCTTGTAGATTGGTAGTTATACAGGAGATCATATCAAGGACCATTGGCCCGATGTCCGGGGGCCTTGGAGGCGGACTACGTGATGAGGAAAATTCACGAAGGAGTCTATGTAAATCACTCTAGTGTAGATTCGTTAGTTCTAAAGTTAATCAGGGAAGGTTACTATTGGCCTCAGATGGAATAGGACACAAAGACGTTCGTTCAGAAGTGTGACAAGTGTCAATGCCATGCACAGTTGGTACACCAATTGACCGAACTCTTGAATTCGGTGTTGTCCCTGTGGCCATTCATGAAATGGGGGATGAACATAGTTGGTCCTCTAAAGGTAAGATTTCTGTTAGTTTTAATTGACTACTTTACTAAATGGATTGAGGCAAGTCCTTAGCAAAATATCAGTGAGCATGAAGTGATGGACTTCATATGGGACCACAAAATCTGCCGATTTGGAATACCGAAAGAGACTGCTTGTGACAACGGGCCGCAATCCATAGGCTCAAAAGTCACCAAAAATTTGGAAGGATTGAATATCAAGAGAATTACATCTTCACCATGCCATCCCAGTGCTAACGGGCAGGTGGAATCAACCAACAAGATAATCATTCAAAACCTGAAGAAAAGGTTAGAAGAATCTAAGGGCAAAAGGCCCGATGAGCTACCGAGAGTATTGTGGACATATCGAACAACAGCAAAGTCGAGCACAGGAGAAACACCTTTCTCTATCGTATATGGCTTGGAGGATCTGATACCGATAGAAGTGGGGGAGGCGACTCTACATTTTTCCCAAGAAAAAAAGAAGAACCAAACAATGAGGCATTGCTGGTGAAGCTGGATTTGCTCGATGAACGCATGGACTTGGCATACGTGAGGATGGTGGCCCAAAAGAAAAGGATAGAAATATATTATAATCGAAGGGTCAATCTCCGCTACTTCAAAGTAGGAGACTTGGTTTTGAGAAAAATGATTAGAACACTTGAAAAGTCAATGCCGGGAAGATGGGTCCAACATGGGAAGTTCCTTACTGGGTTTCAGGTATCACCGGTAAAGGGTCGTACGAGTTGGAAAATCAATATGGAATCAAATTGCCCAACAAGTGGAATATGACTCACCTTAAAATGTATTACTGCTGATGGATCCTATCAATACTGAAAGTATGTGTTGTACTCTTTTTCCTTTCGACCAGTTTTTGTCCCAATCGAGTTTTTCTGGCACGGTTTTTAACGAGGCAGCGACGGAAAGCATACTACGAAAGAAGGGTCATCCGAAGGACAATACCTTTAAATGACAAGGCATGAAACCTTCATATTAATAATAAATTGATATTGGGATGGTTAAATAATCTTTGGCTCAACGGTAAACCGCTAATGGAAAGCAAAGCTTGCCATCGAACTAAAGATTATTTAACCATTCACAAGTTGTTTCCACCGATGAAGCTAGACTTCCGGTGTTCCAATTCGCATATTTCGCATTCGAACACTAGAGGGGAATAGTATAAGATACGACAACAAGAATGCCACGAAAATTGGGGACTTATAGAACCGGGAACAATA
Source organism: Nicotiana attenuata (assembly GCF_001879085.1). Taxonomy (NCBI): domain Eukaryota; kingdom Viridiplantae; phylum Streptophyta; class Magnoliopsida; order Solanales; family Solanaceae; genus Nicotiana; species Nicotiana attenuata. The sequence continues at coordinate 673,122 of NW_017670438.1, forward strand.
ATATCTTATCAGGACCGGGGACGGCATGATGAGCCCCGTAAAAATAAGTTGTACAAATTAGCCACATGTGTTGGCAGTTATTTACTTTAGCAAATGAATGCTTATGTACTTTTAAAGATAGAAGAAATAAAATAAAGTTCTTTTATTTTTATCTTGTTTCTTTCCAAATGAAGAGTTGATTTTATCATTTGAAAGATAACAAAAAGTTCGAATGCTTGTGCCGGAATGAACATGAGACGTCCTCTTCAAGAGAACCGTAAACATAAGAGGGCCCTCACTTATGAAACACTCATAGTAAAGGGTTGGTTCCGGAAGAGTTCATACCTAGAATCAAAAGCTATCGGACGAAAACATACCCGAAGCTTTAAATAATTCAACACGAAAGGAATCTGTTTTGCACAACACTTAAGCAAAAAGTCTTTATTTATCGAAGTGCAAAAATCGATAAAAAGTTTGGCATAATTATAGAGTACAAAAAGAAAAAGAGGATTAGAACTATGTATCATTTCCGTCGGATCCCAAAGGGAGAGAGGGATCTGCATTTCCCCGGTGGAGAAGGGCGGATCTGTTGCCGGTTCTTGGCCTTCATCTTCTTCTTATTCTTCAATCTCTCCTTCGGTCCCCTAATACTAGAACCAGTACTCGAGGAATCGGCTGTAGCGGGTTGAGGGGGAAGGCGTTCTCGAGTAGACAGCTCCAGTTCTCGGACCTGGGCAATGCAATCATCTATATTAGCAATGCCCACTTTGACCTCTTCCAAGGTCTTCCTCCTTATATGGTACATTGCATAAGTCTTCTCAAATATGAGTGAATCCTCTTGGTGTTTGAGCTTTGCTTGAAACTTTTAAATTTTGTCCTGGAAGCCGTCCCTCTCAGATCCCAGGGCACCGAGACGAGCATCAAGCTCAACATTCATAATCGAATAAAGCCGTTTTTGGTCCATCTAACTCTTTAGCCTCTCCTCCATTTAGGCCCTCTTCTCCTTGGCAGCATTGGCTCCTCGGTGTTGGAGCTTAAGGCAGCCTTCAAATTATTTATTTGTTCCTCGAAGGCATACTCGTGCTCGACAGTAGCAAGCACAGCATTGTAAGGCCCCGGAAAATTTTGCTAAGTAATTTAGGATTTCGGGGTGCCAGGTAGGCTAATTATAATATTTATGTGCTATAAATATGATGTAAATGAATTGGATATAGTATATAAGTGTATAATTCTTATAATAAGTAATGTGGAGTCCAAGGAGAGGCCTAAGTCTAAGTCAAATTGGAAAATTTCATAATAGGTTAAAATTCCAAATGAGTTCGCACAAGTCCACACTTTGAACGAGCATATCTAAATATATATAAGGTTTTATGTGATGAACAACCTGTCAAATGAAAGGCCTTCGATCTAGTTTCTAACGCTTCAAACCGTTCATTATTTGAACATTCCTCCAAAAAGTTATGATCAAATTACCAAAGGCTGGATTTGCGACCAATTTTGCGATCGCAAAATGACTATGCGGACCGCATATGCGTCGCATTAACGAAGCAGAGTCGGGAAAAACATTATGCTGTCGCATGTTGATTATGCTATAGCATAATCGATTATGCTGTCGATTATGTTATCGCATAATGATTATGCTGCAAGAATGCTGCCCACATTTCGATTATGCTATAGCATAATTGCACCACATAATTGATTTCGGGGGTCATTTTTGAAAATTTTCATATACGAACCCACTTTGATAAATAAGCTTTGGGGCTTCATTTTGGGACTATTTTACACTAAATCTAGAGAGATGTGAGAGCATTTTAGAGAGAGAAAGAGGGAACCTAGCCTCCTAATCATCAATCTTGCACAAACCCTCAAGAATCAAGCATGCTAATCTCTAGCTCACTATCTTCCGGGTAAGTCCTACTTCTAATATTTCATATATGAGATTATGAGTTCAAAAATATAATGTGGGGTTAGAAATAGGCCATGCATGTGACACTAAGCTATAGTATGTGGGATTGATGAACTATTTTGGGTAGTTCTTGATGAAATTGGATGAGGGAAGAAGGAATTTCCATTGTAGAACCTTGTAGTCTATTTCACATGATTAGGTGTTTGATGAAATTCCTAAGAGAGTTACACCATGGGAAATCTTTCTAAATTATTAATTGATTTTCGCTTTCTCCTTATAGATTATTACTACTAGAGATGTTGGTGCATTATAGTAATTTAGGGAAAGCTCAACCAGGTATGTTGGCTAAACTTTATCTCTCGAAATCGAATTCCGTAATGTTTTCTGTAAGTTTAAGTATAATCGGCTTAAAATTTCTAATTCCCACCCTCCGGGTCATCCCGGATGAACTCGTAAAGCTTGATTATTCCGAATGAGCCTTATATTAAAATATAGACGTTTAATGTATGGATTCATTATTGAAATGGTATGACTCTGAGTCGTAATTTAAATGAAGAATAGCATACCCATTTGGGTGATGAAAACTCGATGAATTTATTACTCCTAGATGCCCATATGTGTACTAAACGCCTTGATTGAGTGTGTTTAGCCGATGATAGACTATAAAGATACTTGGAAATGAATTAAAAGAACTGGGGATATGGAGTGTGGGTAATATACATACATATATATATATATATATATATATGTGTGTGTGTGTGTGTGTGTGTATATATATATATGCATATATATATATATATATATATATATATATATATATATATATATATATATATATATATATATATATGNTCAAAAATGTGGAATCTGCCTAAAAGCTCTTTGAGGTATGTATGGCTGACTCCATTCTTCTTAGAATCAAATCATTGGTGTTTGGATACTTGGTATGAGTCCCTTACTTGATCATATGGAATTGATTACTAAATGTGATATGTTGAAAGGTTTCTGTTCCCTAATTATTCTATGTGTTACCATGTCACCATGCTACTTGATAATGTGAATTATGATCCTACATGCTCCTTCTATTATGTGTGCAATTCATTACGTGTTGGTTCCCGTCAATATGGAAGATGATGTTATTGAATGAATAAAAAGGGGAAAAGACTCCAAATGTAACATGAGACCAAGTGCCAAGAATTATGAAATAAATGATGGAAATGAAATATGAACTGAGGAATTAACTGAATTGGTTATGTTTGTGTTTATAGTTTCAATTGCTAATGAACTTAAGATATATGATTTCTGAAACACGTTATACGTTGGTAATTGGTGATGATCCTTGAAATTAAAAGAAGTGAAAGTATGAAATGTGAAACACGGCCATCGTGCCATGAATAGAGAAACTTGTGAAAGGCCCAAAGAGCCAAGGAAATATTGCTATTGTGAGAGGTTGGAAATGTTAATAAATATTTGTACAACGTGAAAGATTCTGAGATGATTGCATTCCTATATGTGTAAATGTGTTACCTTTGTGTGCAAATCCATATAATAGAAATACATATATAATAATATTTTTGGGAGATCGATAGTCACCGAGGAAGGGTAGGTTGAAATAACCTAACCCCGATACTACACGTGCCGGTGTAGGGTGCATTGTGGAATATTAGGATGAGATTGTTGGTAAATATGGATACGTCGAACCACACGGCACTGTGGTAAGACGGCTTAGCCGATCGGGCCGAGATCGGACGCCATGCTGCACACATGGTGGCAATTCGTGTTGGAAATTGTGATACAAAATGTGATTGTGGTTACACCTTCAAATTAGGTGGCTTAGCCGATCGGGCCGAGATCGGACTCCGTACCAAGAGTACGGTGGCATTGTGAACAGTGATATCGTGACTTGTGGTATTATTGGTACTAAAGATCTCCCCAAACTAAAATATGCAATACTTTCGCAAATTCGAAAGGAGTTAATTAATATGTTTCAATTGCACATTTGGATATAATTGATTGAAATTTGCCGTTTCTGTGCCTTTCCTTTCCTTGTATAGTTATTCTATTTTGAAAGATGATTTTTAGCTTTACATACTAGTACTATTCGATAGTACTAACGTCCCTTTTGCCGGGGACGCTGCATCTTTAATGGATGCAGGTATTTCCATAGTACGCGGCAGCGATCAGAGATAGCGGTATGTTCCTCCCGGCTAACTTGGTGATTCCCACTTCATTTCGGGGTCCTATGTCATTTGGTTATTGTGTATTATTCATTTGAGGTATAGCCGGAGCCTTGTTGCCGGCATTTCCATATTACTCTTCAGTTGTATTTAGAGGCTCCATAGACAGGTTGCGGGTGGTGTCGGGTATTGAAATTAAGCTAGAATTATTGGTATTTGGCAAATATATTTTTCATCATATCTACAAAGATTGTAATATTCTAGATATTATGGTTGAAACTGCTAATGAAAACAAAAATGGAAAGTTAATGAAATATTTATACAGTATGGTTGATAGAATTTATCTCCTATCTATTCATAAATTGGTTTGGGTAGAATGAAACCTAACAGGCTTGCTCAGTCGGGTTTACTCGGTTGAGCGCCGGTCGCGCTCCTTGGTTTTGGGGCATGACAAACTCATGGAGCTCGGCCTACTTAGCCTTAGCCTCTTGAAGTTGCTCATGTAATTGAGTGGCTTCTTGGTTGTGGGCCATCTTGTCTTGTTCACTTTGTTGAAATCGTGCTTCAAGCTCGCCCGCCTTAGCAGCTTTTGCCTCCAACACCGCGAGGCGTACAACAAGTTGGTTCCTCTCGGCCAAAAGTTTTGATCCCACTCGGAAGCAAGTCCTTGCTTGTCAAGAATCAAACTTTGCAGGCCTTCGGAAGCAAGAAAGTTGGCCTGCAAAAAGGAATATCAAGGTTAGGAGTTCCATTACAACAGGAGAAAATAAAAGAAGAAATGAATAAACTAGTTCAGTACCTGCGCCGTGCAGTGCATAGCGTTGTTTATCAGGCACTCCCCTGAAAGGGAATACATTTTCTTCCAATATTTCTCCGAAACCAATGACTTCAGATAATTCGCAAGCTCCACCGGCTTGGACTAAAGATGGTACCCTTTCGAAACCGAAAGAGTGGAACTTCACTTCCCTCAAGAATCTAAGGAAGGGGTTGACTAATTATGCCCCAAATTCCCGTGGTGGGGAGACCGGGGGAGGGGGAGGGGAGGGGAGCACCCTTTTCCCGGTCACTTGTTGCCAATGGAGGAGATGCAGTTGGTGCTGGCGGAAAAGGAGCGGCTGGTGTCGATGGGCGTGAAGTTATTGGTGTGGAAGTGTAAGAAACAAGTATGGCAAGGGCAGCGTTGATTATTGCTTGCTCAGTGGTCGAAGGCAGAATAGGCCCAAGGTCCGAACTCCTTTGTCACGACCCAAAACCCCTCCGAAGGAGTCATGATGGCACCTAGTCTCTAAACTAGGTAAGCCTAACATTAACAGATATAATATGAATAATCACTAACTTCAAATTATATAACTCAGAACACTTACAATTCCCAAAACCGGTGGTACAAGTCATAAGCCTTTCTAAGAGTAGTTATACAAAATAAATACAACACTGTTCCAGAACAAGAAGGAACAAATGAAAGCAAATACAAACGAAGGTGACTCCGAGGCCTGCGAACGTAGTAGCAGGTTTACCTTGAGTCTCCACCGCGACGATCCGCACAACTACTACCGATCAAATACCTGGACCTGTATACAAAAAAAATGTACAGAAGTGTAGTATGAGCACACCACAGCGGTGCCCAGTAAGTATCAAGACTAACCTCGGTGGGGTAGTGACGAGGAATAGTCAAGACACCTACTAGTCAAATAAATTGAACAGGATATAGTAATGAACTACAAAGATAAAATTAACAAAGTAATATCAATAGCCGGGAGTAATCCAACTACAAATAGTAGAGACAATAAAGGGAAACACGGATAGTAATGAACGATAATCAATTAAATTAACACCAACATAACTGGGACACAGACAAGTAAGGATACGTTCAAACAAAGAAAGCGATGCCAACTCAATCATTCACATCATTTCTAATACACAATTCCGACCATCTCAATCCTCGGTATCTCATGTCATAATATCACGTTCCACGCCTTTAGTACACATGGCACCTTGTGCCCACATATCTCTATCTCACTTTGATTAACATCATCCTCATGCCAATCAGTACATAGGGTCCATAACCAATGCAATAAAAATATTTAAGGAGTCTCATTTACATAACAATAAGTAGATTACGCCTTCTAAACCAATTAGGAAATCAACAAGAAAAGAGGAAGTTATTTTTAGAAATCATTCGAATAAGAAAATACCCTTTTTAAATAAAATATAACATCGAATGAACTATTACATTTAATATAGGATTTTAAATGAAATTAAAACTTAGTAAAAATTCCCTTTTAAGTAAGATTCAACACATCATTGGGTTAAGGAAAATTTAATTAAGAAACTAGGTTATATAGACCATAGCAACAACAACAACAACAACAACAACTACCCAGTAAAATCCCATATAGTGGGGTCTGGGGAGGGTAATATGTACGCAGACCTTACTCCTGCCCCGATAGGGGCAGAGAGGCCGTTTCCGATAGACCCTCGGCTCAGAAAGTCAAAAATAAAGTAAGAAAAAACAAGAGGAGAGAATTCATTAGTAACTCCAGTAGAAATCGTAATAGTAACAGAAACATAAAAACCGAAAGATGAATGACATGCAATAACAGTGACCATAATCTAAGGCCCGGGGCTAAGACAAACAACAAGAATAGTGTGGGTCCAACACGTATAAGTTAAACAAAGAATAATTAATTTCAGCAACAAGAACAATACCGTATACGTTGAGGCACCTTCTCCTGCATAGATAAAACCGCCATCTATGGAGCGAATATCGTACACAGAGACGCAGAGACCCAAATTTGCAATAACCTTGTATCATGTACAAAAGTTAGTCTCTTGTAATGATGCCAAATAAACAGAAATGCAGAATCAATAGAGAAGAAAATAAACCTTATCCACAAAGAGACCCTCAAGCTCTCCCCTGATTGATTCATTGAGTGGAAGGCTTAGGAGATGAGGCGGCAATCTCAGTGTGTGTTCTATTTCACTCAAATAAAACATGCCTCCTTATTCTGTAGTAAGATATACACCAAGAAACTTACCAAGTTTGACAAACAACAAAAATACACACTTGTGAAGCGGCTAAAATTGATGGCCTTGCAAAAGAAAGACTATCAGACATGGCTCACATGGATCTATTTTAAGATAATACCAAGTTAATTTTTCCTCCTAAGCAAGCATACAAGAAAATCTTGTTTGTCTGTTTCTTT
>NW_017670438.1:680418-708933 GCF_001879085.1 Nicotiana attenuata
GGGGTGGTGTTGTTCTAGCTTCCTAGAACTGTCTTGTTTGTTGGTCGAAAAAAATGCTGTCTTGTTTGGTCTGTGGATGCACTGTCACTGTCCCATTATCGTCATCCCCGAAAAGTTGCTGAACTATAACTAGACTATTCCAACCCGGGGACGAGGTGATGGTGTCTCAATTTTGTCCACCTACAATGAAGGGCGGCTAAGAATTGTATGAGCTATACATGTGGATTATTACGAACAATCAAGAATTTCACTTCATTTGTAGTACACCGAGATGGTGTCAGCAGACATTTTAAAACCAAGCTTATAGCTCAATCCCAGCCGTTCGTACAAACCAAAATGATCACCGATAAGGCAATTGTGAAACCTGTTTCCATATTTTAAGATACAAAAATGTTCCACCAAAAACATTTATGCAAATTCATAGAGAACCAATTAGAGCTTTTGACCATTTGACTAGAAAAAACAAACTTTTCTCCATGAGAACAATCGCAGCTATAAAGGGCGAGGCAGTAAGCTCTCTACCAACAAAACCATCTCTATTGTTTCACTCTAACTTTAACGACATCCTTAGAATATGGTCACTTAACATCGGAAAGCTTCCCACAGTTAAGCAAAATACATCCGTCAATTAAGTTTTCCAGCCACTACTAGCGGCTCCTAGTATTTATCACGTGGCTCCTCTTTTTAGATTTTTCTTTCCCTTTTTCCGTGAACTCTTCTTTCCTCCAAAGAAGAATAATAAGTGACTGCTAAGTTGGACAAAAACGGGGTTTTCTTTGACCATGAGGTCTCGGGTTCAAAGGCGGATCAGGATTCAAACCCTATGGGTTCAGCCTTTAAAGTTTTTATCATTGACACACTATATTTTTTAAAATTACAGGTTCATATATACTATTTGTTGTAATTTTAGTAGATTTTTACACATGAATTTATGCATCACGTCAAAAGTTATGGGTTCATTTGAACCCGATATTGGAAGGCTTGGTATGCCCCTACTCGGATTCCGAGCAGGGGAAAACAATAAGTAGGTGATTTCTTCACATCTGCCTACGCCTTGGTAGGCAAAGATATCCAGTACCTATTCCGGTAGGAGGTAGCAGGTAACAAGCTGACCCGGATACCACCGTCATAAAAAAGGTTTCTTTTTGCTAAAAGACATCGCTAAAAAAGTCATCATGGCTTGAGATTTCTTCCTTTTATTGGAAAAGCTAAATATTGTTACCAAAAATAAAGCTTTCAAACAGTAAGATTTTCTGACTATAGTTTCAAACAGTACTTTTTTATACGCTAAAATATTGATGTTTTAATATCACCGAGAAGTATGGAAAAGGACTTGAGAGCCATTATTCACCTTAGTGGGAGAAATTACATAGCCCTTACAACCTAATTTAGAGAAAGGCAATGAAACCCAATTCATAAAATCGGATTGTACAACTAAAAATAGCGGAAAAATAGGGATTCGGGTTTAACTTACGAGTGGCTTTGCCGGAGAAAGTGGTTGCAAGAAGTGGCAAGCGGGAAACCCTCTCAACTAGTGTAAGGATTCAATTATACCTCCTACTGTATTTCCCCTTTCTTCTTCTTAGAAATTCTTTTTTAAGAAAAAAAAATCCCAATATAAAACTTTATTTTTCCATAATAGCATTTGCTTCTAGTTTTAGGTTTTACTACTTGTTAATAAGAGGGAATAGCAAGCACCTCAAGGTCAACATGTGCCTTCTTAGAATTACAAGCCAATCTGAGGGTACTTCTGTCATTTCATATATATTCAGTCCATCACTGGCTCTCTATATAGCTTAGCACGTGGGTTTAGCTTAACACGTGGGGTTCTAATTTTAACGTGTGGCAGCGACCGCCGGTTTTTCATCTAAATCTAACACTTCCGGGAGAATTAAGACCCTTTGTCTCTAACGCCATCTCCAAAACATCTGCTCTCTATCTCCTCTTGATCTTAAGTTTGCATTGTGTTTTCTTCCATTGATCCTATTTTCTGGTGAGTATCACTTCTAACATCTCTTTGATTCATCTTTATCTGTATTTCTATTGAGGAATATCAATGGCTTTTGTTGTTTAGGTGTTTGAGAAAAAATCTTCAATGTTATAAAAAGTTAAAATAGCAACGCTAATACTTCGAAAAGAATATAAACGATGTCTTTGTCCCTTCTCTTTTCTGCTTGTTTTGGCTTTTGTTTCTGTTGGATTAAGCGAGTGTTTATCTCTAGGATTACAAATGCTTTATCATGTAATTGGTGTCTCATTTTTCTTGTGAGTGAATTATAAAGAAGGCATCCAGAATGTATTTCGCACTTTCAGTGAAGATAAGAGGCTCTTTATTTTCCCCTCGTTCTGTTTTGTATTTTTTCATTAGTACCTTAGTTGTTTGCCTAGAGCAATTTAGCAACTTTAGGAGAAGGCTATAAACTGATCGTCCATACTAACAAATATTTTGACCAAAGGTAAAGATTCTCTCATCAAATGTTGCAGGAGAGAATACCTTTATTAAACTGAAGTTTATTGGATGAGATAGCTACAAATAACCTTGAATCAAATACATCAACAACTAGCTCCAAAGAGCACAAACAACCAGATAGGTTCACATTTGACTGATGCTGCACCATTAGGTGTATAAGCACCGTAGAATTTAGCAGTGTCTTCTGCAAAAGTTTGTTAGCCTCAACAAACCATTGACACTAAATATGTTGTAGGAACTCTAACTTCATCAATAAGGAGTGCTCGCTAATGTTATTAAAATAGGTATTTGGATCCATGAAGAACTAAAACTGAAGTGAACTTAGTTTCATGTGCAGTTATCTTTCTGTGGTAGGACTATATGTAAGTCCTCAGTTAGATTAGAAAACTTGGAAGAATAGCAATTGAAAGGGGAAGGCTACTTTCAAGTACTTTGGGCAAGACCAAGGTCAAGAGAAGGTTATACTATATGTTTCTCAACCTGATAAAAAAGAACCTCTTTCTTCGTTCATTTATCGTCCTCTCTTAATATTATGCTGACCAGAAAGTTAGGATTAGCTATGTTTATTCTTTTTAATTAATAAATCGACCTTGGGTTCAGGAATTAGTTAAGTTTGTATTTAAGCAAGTTTCCTATAGGCAATCATATTGAATAGGGGTTGGACAATAAAATAGCATTATTTTTCCATATAACAGCTAAATCATGCTATAAAAACACTCTCTGCCAGATAAAGGGACCTGCTGCAAATTCACTAACTAAAAAAACACATTTCCTCAGAACCTTTGATCAAACTTATCAAAAAAAAAACCTTTTCTTTTTCTGAATAACTAAACTTAAACCGTGCAAAGCAACTACAACAAATAAAAAAAGTTAATTCCTACAGTTTTTCCTTATTGAAGCAAAATTCCTAGAAATAACGCAAGTAAGGAAGCAAACCAAAGTGTTATTAAATAAACAAAGAAACATCCACAGAGACTATCAATAAAAATTAATGAGGGAAGAACTGAAAATTCATATTAATCAGTGATTGACATACCAAGTTAAACTATCATAAACCGCAAAAGAGCAGAGCTATAGCGAGAAATAGGAAATTAGACATGAACTTTTGACACAAATTCATGCTTTTTGTAACCCATGAAGGAAAAAGAAAAAACAAAGAAGGTCAGTGAAATAAACATCATATTTGAAGCTTAATTTACTGAGTCAAAATCAAATTAAGACAGTCCACAAACATCTGTAGTTTCTTTCGGACAATTTATCAAATACCTCTAATGCATGTCCGGATGTGGTATCTAAATAATAGATTGAAATCGATTCTTACTGAACTATAGAGGAGTTGAAAGGAATGATGAAGTATTCCGTCATTCGCATAAATTAGAAGCATTACCTTGAATTTCTCAGAGCAGCAGTCACTATAACCCCTGATTAGCAAACGTTGTGTTCTTCAGAGAAACCCGATAGCAAAACCAAGCAAAATACCAAGAGAAGATCTTTCAAACCAGTGGACACCGCAGCCTAAGTCCGAAATTCGGAGAGACAAAGCTAAAGCAATCCAAACGAAAACAGAGAGAAGCAAAAGTAAAGCGGCGACCGCCTAGGAGAATAGCCACGAAATTACCAAGTAATCCTTCATCCAATCATTGAAATGACCAAAATATCCCTTGTGCAAGCAGGGATGTCAACGAAGACCTACCTGCTTCACCTGCAAAACTTTATAAAACTTTGTTTTTGTTGTGAAACAATAAAAGAAGATAGTATTGCATAGAAAATAAGGAGAGAGAATTGTTATTGATTTGAGATGATTTACATTTGCAATAGAACCCCTCTATTTATAGGAGAAAAGTGGTTTAGCCACCAAGTAGCAAACCCTAAAATCTCTACATTCACCTTAAATAGAATTCTATTTATAATACTCCTCTTGAATGTCTAATCAATAGATAATATGCATCATTAAAACCTTAACTAAAATAAAACCCCGTGGGAAAAAAATTCTAGAGAAGGAAAAAGGATACACATGTGTAGAAATACGCCTTTTGGTTGCCTCGTTAAAAACCTTGCAAAGAAAACCCAGTAGGACAAAACCTTGTAAGGGAAAAAGAGTGTAACGCGCATTAACTCCCCCTGATGAGAGCATCAATTCACATCCTTGAGCTTTCGCATCCCAATCTTGTGCACCATCTTCAAAAGATCGTTGGTAGAGACTTGATAAACAAATCAACCATATCAACTTGAATGAATTTGTTTCACCTTGAAATCATCATTCTTGATAGAGATGTTTTGTCTTCATATGATCTTGTTGGAATCGTCATTTCAATATCATCACATAGGGGCAAAAACTCATGCTATCATATTATCATGCGTATAATTATAGCAAGATACATTTGTGCACAAATTGCACTGAGGATGTGGTACTTCAAGATCAAGAATTGTATATGCTTTAAGCAATTTAAATCCTTTGGGGATTGTCATATAAGTATAGTCAAATAAGCCATTTAAATAAACTTTAGATACATATCAACTTTTCATGTCATGCTAGACATATAAGATAAATAAATGTGATTGCACACACCATAGACTTTATACTTTCAAGTGTTTGAACTGCAGGTCCAAAACAACATGTCTTTCATATGAAACCAATTCTACTTGAATTGTTTCTCTAGACTTAAGATGCTTATATATATTTAGCGCTATCATAGATGTTGTCGACGGACATTTTATATCGGTTCCAATCTCCTTATTTTTCATAAAGACATAACATAGAGATATCTTCATTCATATATTCAGGTACCTGAATCTCTCATGAGATTTTATGAAGTGTTATGTCATGTGATCTTCTAGATCACTTGCCTCTTTTATTATAATCATTTTGATCATTTGCTCATCCTCTTTATCAAGAAGTATATTTGAAACCGATTTGTTTATACGCTTTAAGCGTACCACAGACTTTGTCCTTCTAGGACTTATTCTAATAAGAGCATTTGTAGTGAGAATATAGTTACTTTCTTGTGGTCAGCAAATGCGTCTGGCATGCTTTGAAATATATTGCAGATGAATTATCCTTTTATGAACTTCAAGTTCATATTATTTTATTCGAGGATCTATATGTACACATGATAATTCATTCCACGTAACTTTTTCTCAATTATTTATCATGTCTCCCCCTCATGTTAGAAAAACTAACTTGTTTCCTCAACTTTGAGAACCCATATTTGTGCGTTATAGTGTTAATCAAAATATGCATCGTATATCAATAATAATAAGATGGAATTATTTGGTTCCTGACCCTGAACCACTTGTGAGGGGAGAAAATAATATACTTTCATATATAACGTATATCAAACTGATATATATAACTTTGTTCTCATAAGCAATAGTTTAGTTATTAAGTGAAGGCACTCAATAAATTATAACGATCCGGCCGGTCGTTTCATGAGTTATCGCTCCGTTTTTCCCTTTTTTGCTTCTTTATGCTTTGTTCATCTGTGTTATATGGTATCGGGTTGGTTGGTTCGAATTCGGAAGGGTTTTGGAAAGGTTTGAGACACTTAAGCCCCGTTTGGCCATACATTTTGGCAACGTTTTTTCAAATCTCTTTTGGAAACATTGTTTGTTCATAGATTAATGATCTATTTTTGAAAAAAATTTGAAATTATTTTTCAAGTTTCCAAAATCTAGTTTAGGGTAGATTTTTGGTGAAACTTGTTCTCCCACTCACAAAACTTCAAATTTTTTTCAAATAAAATGCATATCCAAACATAATTTCAACTTCCAGAAATTATTTTTCAATACTACTTCAAAAATTATTTTTTCAAGTTCAACTAAATCTATGTCCAAATGCTAGCTTAGTCTCTTTTGCTAAGCTTAAGTTGGAAAAGTCAACCGGATATTGATTTATGTGAAATAGGTCTCGGATATGAATTTCGATGGTTCGAATAGCTTCGTGAGGTGATTTGGGACTTAGGAGCGTGATCGGAATGTGTTTTGGAGGTCCGAGGTAGATTTAGACTTGAATTAGCGAAATTGGAATTTTGGCGTTTTACGGCTGGTAGCGGAGGTTTTGATATATGGGTCAGAATGGAATTTCAGAAGGTGTAGTAGGACCGTTGTGTCATTTTTGACGTGTGTGCAAAATTTCAGGTCATTCGGATGAGGTTTGATAGACTTTTTGATCAAAAGCGGAATTCGGAAGTTTTTGGAACCTTAGGCTTGAATCCGATGTTATTTTGTTGATTTGATGTTGTTTTAGGTGATTTGAAGTTTGGTATAAGTTTGGATAGTGGTATATGACTTGTTCTTGCTTTTGGTTGAGGTTCTGGGGGCCTCAGGATGATTTCGGGTGGTGGACGGGAAGTTTGGTGTTGGGAATTTGCAGCTGTAGCTGCTGAAATTTCCTGTCATAACCGCACCTGCGGCTAGGGGACTGCAGGTGCGGGCCCGCATAAGCGTTTGGGAAGCCGCAGATGCGGCCAAGAGCAAGAAGTCCAGAAGTCGCAGGTGCAGAAGGCTTAGCACACCTGCGAGACCGTAGGTGCGGAAGGTAAGGCAGGTGTGGGTCCGCAAGTTTTGAACCGCAGAAGCGGTTTAGCTGGGGCAGAACATATGTATTTGGCCCTTCGTGATTTTCAGCTCTTCCTCACCATTTTTAAATCGATTTCGGAGCTTTTTGGGAGATTTTAAAGAGGGAATTCAAGGGAACTTCATGGAGGTAAGATTTTTGAACATAAAACTAATTTCTATGGTGATATTTCACGGATTAGGCTTGTAATTTATGGAAATTAGTGGTTGAAATTGAAGAACTAGGGCTTGAGATTTGGAGACCTTTGATTAGGGAATTGAGGGGTCGTTTGTGGTCGGATTTTCGCATATTTGATATGTACAAACTCGTGAGAGTGTAAGGATTCTATTGATGTGACTTTTAATGGATTTCGAGATGTGGGCCCGGGGGTCGGGTTTGGTCAATTTCGGTTTTGCCACAGGAATGCCTCTGTGTTATTTGATCCTGGTTCCATATTTTCATATGTGTCATCATATTTTGTCCGGTATTTGGATACGTCTCGTGAGTCTCTTGTTTCATCTGTTCATGTATCTACTCTGGTGGGCGATACTATTATTGTGGACCGTGTGTACCGGTCGTGTGTGGTGACCATTGGGGGTCTGGAGACCCGAGTGGATCTTTTGTTACTCTATATGGTGGATTTCGATGTGATTTTGGGCATGGATTGGTTATCCCCGTGTCGTGCTATTCTGGACTGTCATGCTAAGACACTGACGTTGGCGAGGGTGTGCCACAGATCGAGTGGCGAGGTTCAACTGATTTTGTTCCTAGTAGAGTAATTTCATTTCTGAAGGCCCAGCGGATAGTTGGAAAAGGTTGTCTTTCATACTTGGCGTTTGGGAGGGATGTCAGTGCAAAGACTCCCAGCATTGATTTTGTTCCAGTTTTGAGGGATTTTCCCGATGTGTTTCCTGCAGACCTGCCGGGCATGCCACCGGACAGGGATATTGATTTTGGTATTGACCTGGTGCCGGGCACTCAGTCCATTTCTATTCCACCATATCGTATGGCACCAGCGGAGTTGAAGGAGTTGAAGGAGCAACTTCAGGAACTCCTTGCTAAGGGGTTCATTCGGCCTAGTGTTTCGCCGTGGGGTGCGCCTGTTCTGTTCGTGAAGAAGAATGATGGCACTATAAGGATGTGCATTGACTACAGGCAGTTGAACAAGGTCACAATCAAGAACAAGTATCCCCTGCCTCGCATTGATGATTTTTTCGACCAGCTGCAAGGAGCGAGGGTTGATAAGTTGGTATTTTATCAACTTATCTTGTCTTTAAACATATTCTTTTGCTATGTTTGAGTGATAAAATTATGTATTTAATGTCATTTATTTCTATTTTACAGGGTGAATGTGATTTAGAAGTAATGTTGAAGAAACCAAGTGAAAACAAGTCAAAAAGAAGCTAAAAAGAGGGAAAAATCTGGGCAATGCACTCAGTGGTCGCATTTGCGACAAAAGCTTGGGAAATGCGAAGTCAACTGGAAAAGTCAGTCTTCGCAAATGCGAAATCAACTGGAATAGTCAATCTTCGCAAATGCGAGGAGTGCTTCGCAAATGCGAAGTCAACTGAAAAGGTCAATCATCGCAAATGCGAAGTGAAGCAGCACAGGAATAGTTGGGAATTGCGAACCTTTGTTCGCAATTGCGAAGATCGAGCTTCAGGCCTGGGCAATTCTGGAATTTCACATTTTTAATCCCCAAACCATTTTTATACACGACCAAGCAGATATTTTAGAGATCTTTGGCTTATTTTCAGTAGCACACACTAGAGAAGAACAAGTATTGAAGCTAGAGTTTGGCACACACACTTGGGTCTTGAAGATTTCAAGCTTGTGGTTAAGGATTTCTTACCCATTTATGTTTATTTCTTCATTTCCTTGCTTTGTATTGAATATTTAAGTGTGTAGTATTTATTTCCAACACTAGAATCTTGTTTATGGAAATACTCATATTTAAAGTGTGGATTAAATACCTTGTTGTGCTTATATATTGAATGATTTTTATTCTTTTATGAAGTGAGTTATTGTTATTTTAATTATTCTTGTTCTTTAATGTTTCCAAAGGGATTAGCTAACTCTAGGACTCGCCCATTAACCCTGAATTAATTTTGGAAAAGATAATTTGGTGTTGGGAAAGATTAATTAACAAGAACTTGAGGCGTTAACCCTCATTTTATAGATTCTACCTAGGGATAGGATTGAGCTACTTGTAGCCATTTTGGGTGTGCTTAATCTCTTAATTGTTTTAGGGATAATTCAATTAGGAAGTCTTGTTAGTTTTCGGAAGATGCTAATTAAGAATTATTATCCGTGGCTAATTAATATAAACTCGCTCATATTTGTAAAATCATGAAATACATTGGATCGTTACTTGAGTGTAATTCCCGATGCATTCATACTTGTAGCCATTGATCATTTTACTTGCTTTCTAGGTTAGTTTACATTTTCGCACTTAGATATAAAACATTTCCAAAAACCAAATTCTTAGTGTTTGGCATTGCGCGATAAGTGATAATTTTCTTACATTCCTAATCGCCTACATATTGTTCTTTGTGGGATTCGACCCCGACTCATAGTTGGGTAAATTATATTGCATGCGACCGTGTCCATTTACTTTTAAGTAGTGGATTTGGATGTCATCAAGGGTGTTCTCCAAGATTGATCTCCGTTCAGGGTATCACTAGTTGAAGATCAGGGACTCGGATATTCTTAAGACAACTTTCAAGACCCGATATAGTCACTAGGAGTTCCTTGTGATGTCTTTTGGGCTGGCCAATGCCCCAGCAGCGTTCATGCATTTGATGAACAACGTGTTCCGGCCTTATCTCGACTCGTTCGTTATTGTTTTCATTGATGATATTCTGGTATACTCGCGTAGTCAGGAGGAGCACGCGGAGCATTTGAGAGTTGTGTTGCAGAGATTGAGGGAGGAGAAGCTTTATGTAAAGTTCTCCAAATATGAGTTTTGGCTCAGTTCAGTGGCTTTCTTGGGGCACGTGGTGTCCAGTGAGGGTATTCAGGTTGATCCGAAGAAGATTGAGGCGGTTCAGAGTTGGCCCAGGCCGTCCTCAGCTATAGAGATTCGTAGTTTTCTTGGTTTGGCGGGTCATTACTGTCAGTTCGTTCAGGGATTTTCATCTATTGCATCAACCTTGACCAAATTGACTTAGAAGGGTGCTCCATTCCAGTGGTTGGATGAGTGTGAGGCGAGCTTTAAGAAGCTCAAGACCGCCTTGACCACAGCTCCAGTGTTAGTTTTGCCATCAGCTTGTGGTTCATATACAGTGTATTGTGATGCTTCGAGAGTGGGTATTAGATGTGTGTTGATGCAGGAGGGTAGAGTTATTGCTTATGCTTCTTCTCAGTTGAAGCCCAATGAGAAGAACTGCCCTATTCATGATTTAGAATTGGCTGCCATTGTTCACGCGTTGAAGATATGGAGGCATTATTTGTATGGTGTGTCTTGCGAGGTGTTTACTGATCATCGTAGCTTCCAGCACTTGTTCAAGCAGAAGGATCTCAATTTGAGGCAGCGGAGGTGGTTGGAGCTACTAAAGGACTATGATATTACTATTTTGTACCACCGGGGAAGGCCAATGTAGCGGCCGATGCTTTGAGACGGAAGGCGGTGAGTATGGGCAGTCTTGCATTTATTCCTGTTGGGGAGAGACCTCTTGCAGTTGATGTTCAAGCTTTGCCCAATCGGTTCGTGAGGTTGGATATTTCGGAGCCCAGTCGGGTATTGGCTTGTGTGATTTCTCGGTCTTCCTTATTTGATCGCATCAGAGAGCGCCAGTATGATGATCCTCATTTGCTTATCCTTAAGGACAGAGTTCAGCACGACGATGCCAGAGATGTGACCATTGGTGATGATGGGGTGTTGAGGATGCAGGGCCGGATTTATGTGCCCAACTTAGATGGGCTTTGGGAGTTGATTATGGAGGAGGCCCATAGCTTGCGGTATTCCATTCATCCGGGTGCCGCGAAGATATATCAGGATCTGAGACAGCATTATTGGTGGAAAAGGATAAAGAAAGATATAGTGGGATTTGTAGCTCGGTGTCTCAATTGTCAGCAGGTGAAATACGAGCATCAAAGACCGGGTGGCTTGCTTCAGCAGATGGATATTCCAGAGTGGAAGTGGGAGCGGATCACCATGGACTTTGTAGTTGGGTTCCCACGGACTTTGAAGAAGTTCGATGCTATTTGGGTGATTGTGGATCGGCTGACCAAGTCTGCGTACTTCATTCCTATTTGTACTGTCTATTCTTCAGAGCGGTTGGCAGAGATCTATTTCTGAGAGGTTGTTCGCTTGCATGGTGTCCCAGTTTCCATCATTTCAGATAGAGGCACTCAGTTTACTTTGCAGTTTTGGAGGGCCGTGCAGAGAGAGTTGGGTACTCAGGTTGAGTTGAGCACGGCTTTTCACCCTCAGACGGACGGGCAGTCCGAGCGCACTATTCAGATATTGGAGGACATGTTGCGCGCTTGTGTGATTGACTTTGGTGGTTCCTGGGATCAGTTTTTACCGCTTGCGGAGTTTGCTTATAACAACAGCTATCAGTCGAGTATTCAGATGGCTCCATATGAGGCCCTATATGGGAGGCGGTGTAGATCGCCGGTTGGATGGTTCGAGCAAGGCGAGGAAGGTTCGTGATGTGTCCTATATGGTTGGGGAGAAGGTTCTACTGAAGGTTTCACCCATGAAGGGTGTTATGAGATTTCGGAAGAAGGGTAAATTGAGTCCTCGGTTCATTGGGCCTTTTGAGGTGCTTCGGAGGATTGGGGAGGTAGCTTATGAGCTTGCTTTGCCACCCAGCTTGTCGAGTGTGCATCCGGTATTTCATGTTTCTATGCTCCGAAAGTATATTGGGGATCCGTCTCATATTCTGGATTTCAGCACGGTTCAGTTAGAGGGTGATTTGACCTATGATGTGGAGCCAGCAGCTATTTTGGAGCATTAGGTTCGAAAGTTGAGATCAAAGGATATAGCTTCAGTGAAAGCGCAGTGGAGAGGTCGGCCCGTGGAGGAGGCTACTTGGGAGACCGAGCAGGAGATACGGAGCAGATATCCTCACCTATTTGAGGCTTTAGGTATGTTTCTTGACTCGTTCGAGGACGAACGTTTGTTTAAGAGGGGGAGGATGTAACGACCCGGTCGGTAGTTTCATAAGTTACCGCTCCGTTTTCCCCTTTTCTGCTTCTTTATGCTTTGTTCATCTGTGTTATATGGTATCGGGTTGGTCGGTTCGAATTCGGAAGAGTTTTGGAAAGGTTTGAGACACTTAGTCTCTTTTGAGTAAGCTTAAGTTGGAAAAGTCAACCGGATGTTGACTTATGTGAAATAGGTCTCGGATGTGAATTCAGATGGTTCGAATAGCTTAGTGAGGTGATTTGGGACTTAGGAGCGTGATCGGAATGTGTTTTGGAGGTCCGGGGTAGATTTAGGCTTGAATTGGCGAAATTGGAATTTTGGAATTTTTCGGTTGGTAGCGGAGGTTTTGATATAGGGGTAGGAATGGAATTCCGGAAGTTGCAGTAGGTCCGTTGTGTCATTTGTGACGTGTGTGCAAAATTTCAGGTCATTCGGATGAGGTTTGATAGACTTTTTGATCAAAAGCGGAATTCAGAAGTTTTTGGAACCTTAGGCTTGAATCCAATGTTATTTTGTTGATTTGGTGTTGTTAGGTGGTTCGAAGTTTGGTATAAGTTTGGATAGTGGTATATGACTTGTTCGTGCTTTTGATTGAGGTCCCGGGGGCCTCGGGATGATTTTGGGTGGTGGACGGGAAGTTTGGAGTTGGGAATTTGAAGCTGTAGCTGCTGAAGTTTCCTGTCATAACTGCACCTGCGGCTAAGGGACCGCAGGTGCGGGTCCGCAGAAGCTTTTGGGAAGCCGCAGATGCGGCCAAGAGCAAGAAGTCCAGAAGTCGCAGGTGCGGAAGGCTTAGCGCACCCGCGAGACCGTAGGTGCGAAAGGTAAGGTGCATGTGCGATTCCTGGAACTTAAGTGAATTTCGCAGATGCGCACCTGGGACCGCAGGTGCGAGATTTTGTACCCATCTGGGGCAGAACATATGTATTTGGTCCTTCGCGATTTTCAGCTCTTCCTCACCATTTTTAAATCGATTTTGGAGCTTTTGGGGAGATTTAAAGAGGGAATTCAAGGGAACTTCGTTGAGGTAAGATTTTTGAACATAAAACTCGTTTCTATGGTGATATTTCACGGATTAGGCTTGTAATTTATGGAAATTAGTGGTTGAAATTGAAGAACTAGGGCTTGAAATTGGAGACCTTTGATTAGGGATTTGAGGGGTCGTTTGTGGTCGAATTTTTGCATATTTGATATGTACGAACTCGTGAGAGTATAAGGATTCTATTGATGTGACTTTTAATAGATTTCGAGACGTGGGCCCGGGAGTCGGGTTTGGTCAATTTCGGGATTTTTCGTGTAAATTGGTTATTTTCGAGTGGGCTTTGTTCCTTTAGCGTATATTGATGAGTATATTTTGGTTTTGGACAGATTTGGAGCATTTGGAGGCTGATACGAGAGGCAAAGGCATCGCGGGCTAGAGTTTGGACCGAATTGAGGTAAGTAATGATTGTAAATGTTGTCCTGAGGGTATGAAACCCCGGATTTCACATCGTTGTGCTATTTTGAGGTGACACACACGCTAGATGACGAGCGTGGGGTCGTGCACCGTTGGGGATTGTGAGCTAGTCCATCCAGTACGGCTATTAAGTCGCGTATCTGATTGAAAACTATTTGATATTATTGTGTTTTGGAAAGTATTACTGTCACACCTCCTTTTTGCTAATACACCCCGCGAAGGGTATAATAAAAGGAGTTTTTTTTCCAATTAAAGGAAAATCGAAACGGGATTCGTTTATTAAGAGATTCAGAGTTGCCACTTGGGAGATTTATGATGTCCCAAGTCACCGGTTTGAATCCCGAATCGAGGAAAATGTTTGACTCTGTTTAACAGTCGCGAACCAGAAATCCGGGTAAGGAATTCTGTTAACCCGGGAGAAGGGGTTATTCACTCCTGAGTTCCGTGGTTCTAGCACGGTCGCTCAACTGTTATAAGTGGCATAATATCTGATTTTAGTACACTTTCAAACCTATGTGAATTTTTACTTTAAACCGCTTTTATTCATTTTTAAAGAAGATTTTAACGTCGTCTAAAATGTCTTTGGATCGCGTCACATGAAATGCACCCACAATCCGAAATACATTTTATTCAACGTTGTTAAGATTTGGATTTGGGTAACATGAAATGCACACCCGAGTTTAGGAAGGTAATATTATTTAATATACGCGCCTAAAGCAACTGCGCGTTTTGATTTTGCGAGGGCCATGAAAATTTGCTATGGCACGCCTCGAATTCTAAGGATCAATACAAGATTAATTAAATGAGGGCCATGCAATTGGGATTTTATTCGGCACGGCACACCTCGACTATTTATTAAAATATTTCTAGACTTAATTTTGAGGGCCATAAATTATAACTTGTCGAATATGGCCCGCCTCAAGCCTAAACCAAAGTCCAATTAACTAGCTAAGGCTTAACATGATTTGGATTCAAACTAAACAGATGTATAAGTCAGCTTTGAGAACCAATAAAATAAAATGAAACTAGCAGTTGGTTGCGCGAGAAGCCCAATTGACCAACAGGTCCAATTGGCATTTACGCGAGCTTGTTCGCCGAGAACCCAGAAGAGAGCTAGGCCTGAAAGGGGCCTGTAACTGGAAGGTCAAGATAGCACTGGGCCAAATCTATAGGGTCCAGTTGTGCAAAATTACTCATTATGCATAAAGCTTAGAATTAAACTATTGATGGCAGGCTTTTCGCAAATGTAGACAAACATGAAGCACGTTTTTGATATTTCAATCCCTTCCAAGATGACAGTATTCCTTAAGGTTATGAGAACCCAAACACATTCATTTAAAGTCTAGCAAAACAAACACGATGCCTCATTTCAATCACTAAATCTCATTCCACACAGCCATAAACAAATGGTTTGATTAACAAGAATTACTACTATAAACGTACTAAGCCTTTTTAACCTTTATCAATTTGGGCATATATACATCAAACAATCTATTGGTGACTAAGTTGATTTCCAGGAACATAAGCTTCAGTTTCTACTGAACGTGAAATCATAAAGGAACTAGGCATGATCACTATTTTTCATTCCAACCTTTAGACTCCAAATGAATTTCCAACACCAAATCCAGTATTGCTACATCTAAATGCCAACAACAAATCATAACATGCTTAAAGGTTATAGCCAAAACAGGGTAAGGCCGTTATTTTAACTACAACTAATCCTACATAATGCATATAGTCTCACAGAAGAATCAACTCATTTAAGATTTCAATTTATATCACAACCTCTTGTTCATGATTCAGTATTCTACCATAAAAACATTTCTAAAGCTAATTATTACAAACCAAGCAAGAAACTAAAAGAGGGGAAGGGGCTAAGTCATAAACAGACAACATTGATTCCTGTTATATTTTTAGATCCCAAGCCTCAAGTTACATTAAGTGAAGTCCATAATGTTGACAAAATACCTGGAAATTGAAAATGAAATAGCAAGTGAGGGTCAGCAATAGGAACAACAGCAACAGTAGAATCAGCCCAGAAATGACCAAGGACAACAGCTTAGAATCCAACTTTAAATCAACAGAAATATCACTGAATACCCAGCAAAATTTAAACCAAACTTTTGATGGCCAGACTCAGAATCAGACCATTTCCCACTCGGATGAATTAAAACAGCTTCAGAAGTTGAAAAGGAATCAAAAAAAAATACTGAAACTCAATGAAACAGTAAGAATTTCTGTAATTGTGCATTTGCTGGATTTTATCCCTTAATTCTCTCAAAACTAAACCATCTCAGCTTTTAACTAAATCAACACTCATTTCAGGAGCTGAAAGTCTCAAAAATCGCAAAGAAACACTCAATGAAACAGTGAATTTAATGGAGTTCTTCGCAATTTCAGAAACCTTTTCACTCTATCTCTAGGGTCTGCCGTGAGAGGCAAGATTGAGATGCCTTTATAGGAAAGTAATAGGGCAACTATCTGATTTTATTTTTCAGTTCTAGTCCCCGTTCTACTTCTTATTTTTGCTACTTGATCCCTCAAATTTTGGCTTGCTTGTCAAGTAAAGCCCTTTTCCAGCTTCCTAGAAGCTTCCCTAGGTAGTTACCAAAGATTCCCTAAGCTTAAGTTCCCAAATCCTATTATTTACACTCTGAGAACGAAAATGGGTCCAAATACCTTACAACCATTCCTAAATCATGGGCTGGCTAACAGGATTTCCCCTCCCCACTTTGGGCTTCTGTTTTACAGAGCCCACATGTATTTTAAAACCAACGGAACTTCACAAAAACTTTCGACATTATCAAAGCTATGAATAAAACAGAAAAATGAAAAGAAATAAAATGAAAAAGGAGAACAATTAACATGAGCAAATAATCTCTATACTAAGCTATTGATTCTGATTTAACCAACCCAAAGCTAAAGCAAAAGGACAAAAGAAGAGAAAAGAAACACAATGAAATTGACCTAATTAAACCACGGAAATAAAATTCACGAAAAACAAAAGAAAGAAAACAATTAACACGACTTGAAACAAACTCAACAAGAGTAAATGAATGGAAACATGGCAATAGAAATGAGACCAGGATTGGAAACAAATAAAGTTAAAAAAAAAATCAGAAACGGGCATACAATCAGAGATGAATACATACATCGTTTTACCCGAAACAACACGAGTGAGGTCGTTTTGACAAGTCAGCTGGTCTTTGGCTTTGCATGAGGCTGATGAACTTCAAAATAAGTCGAAATTCATGCTAATCGCTCATCCTCACAGAAAATAGTTGATTAGCTTGGGTCTCGACCCATTAACAGTCCAAGAAGTGACTCGATTTAAGTCTCCGGCACCAGAGTTGGTTTTGGCTTTGAAAGCTTGGACTCAGATTCAACATTCGAGAGAACCTAGGGTGGTTTGAAGAAAAATAATTAGGGATTGGGGAGATGAGGGTGTGAGGCTTTTGGAGTGGTGATTTGGGACCGGTCAGAGGTAACGCCGCCGGTAAAAATGGCAAACTTTGGAAGGCGGCGTTAGGGTTCATCAGGAGAGAGATGGGGAGATGAACGAAAGGGGGGGCTGTTTGGACTGAACTGATCCATGCGTCTCTAGGACTGTTTTAAGTGGTCTGAACGAAGTGATCTGGGCCGTCGGATGAAGCAAAATGAAGGGCCCAGATTGAATCCCAATTATGGAACTCTAAACGACCACATTTGGTTTAAAGAAAACTAGACCGGGTAATAAAACGGGTTCTGGGCCGGGTATGGGAGGGATTCAATTGGGCCTTGTTGGGAAGATTTAATTCAAGCCCAAAACTAATCTCTTTCCTTCCCTTTTCTTCTTTTTTCATTAATTCTCTTTAATTCCTTTTCTTTTCTTTTCTTTTTTTTTTCTCTTTTTTTTTCTATTTTTTCTCAAATAAAAAAAAATCTAATTTAATTCCTAGGACCTAAATAACCTAAAATCACTAATTAAATCTACATGATAATTATCAAGATTAACAACAAATTAAAAGAAAAACTACTAAAAATCAAAACTAACATTAAAAAGGTGCAAATTGAACTAATTTTTTTGTGATTTTCCTTTTTATAAAACAACCTAATTAATTAATTAATCCTAAAATGTCAAATTAAATTCTAGATGCAAATGCATATTTTTTTGTATTTTCTATGAATTAAATAGATTAAACATGCACAGACAAATGCAAACAATTAACAAAAATGCCATAAAAATCCACAAAATTTGCGAATAATGAAAGAAATTATTTTGTTTTGAATTTATGGGAGTAATTCATATAGGGCAAAAATCACGTGCTCACAATTACTATGTTTGGGGCTGAATGTTGTGTTTGGGCCTTGTGCCGACTGTTTGGACCCTTAGAGGCTTTTTACTATTGTTTTCTCACTGTTTTGATAATATTTACACTAAGTCATGCTATGCTTTCACAAATTTCATAACTCGGATTTTATTTACTCCTTTTGATTTTTATAAATGGTATTTTGAGCCGAGTGTTGATACCCAATTTTTTTCTATATATATTTAATATGCAAAACATCTTCAAAATAGCATATGTATGCATATATGAGCATGTCCAAGGGTTTTATTATTTTTCCATATTTTTAAAGGTTTTTTTAATTGATTTATTTCCCCTTTTTTATCCATAAAATCCCAATAATTACTCCCAAAATTATTATTTTTGGTAATTCATCTATTATATTTCTATATTTATGCCAAATATGCCTAAAGTAATTTTTACAAATTTTTTACAATTTTATTCAGTTTTTTTAAAGCTAAATTGCACATAATTGTAATATTAGCCATTTTAAAGTTTAATTATGTTTTAGACGCATAAAATTAGATCCTGTATTTTTAATTTGTTAATTATATGTTATAAATCACTTTAGTACTTTCAATTTATTTTTCCGAAGCCATTTACTATTTCTTATTGATTAAAAAGGGAAAACTGGCTATTTAAATAACAGTCCCTTTTGTATTTCAAATCTAGCCCAAATCAAACCCCCAATTCCCCGGCCCAATTTCTAATTAAACCCGACCCTAACCCTTTTAAACCCTACCCAAACCCGGATTCCCACCTACCCCACTTAATCTTGGCCATTGATCATTCAGATCAACGGCCACCATTCCACCCGCCTAAAATAAACCCAAACGACCCCCTTAACCTAGTTCATTTCCACCAACCCGCTGCCCTTGAATTCCCTTACTCTCCAATTCCCTCTGCAACCTCACTCAAACCCTAACCGCCGCTACCCAAACCAACCCTAATCCCCTTCGATTCTCACTCAATCCATGGACTCCCATGGTTGTTTGAGACGTGTACCAGTCTCCTATGTCTCCTGGTTGCCTGTTTTCGTGATTTCATGGAAAGATCTCAAAGAGATCTAGTCCAGTCTTTGCTCAACTTCTATCTATGGTCTTTTCCCGGCCATCCATGGCTTTTCCGACTAGATTGGTAACTTTTCGAAGTCTTTCTTATTTTTTCGGGTTCTCCGAAACCCTAACTTTAAAGGCTTTACGATTTTCTTTCGGATATGTCTTAGATCTGTGTATGTTATGAACCTCTTAAGTATTTTCCTTAAAGGTTTTCCGATTTTTTCAAAGCGACTCTTCGTCTTCAACGATTAGGATTTTCTTAACCTCTTTTAAAAGATCTCTTCTCTGGTTTTTCAGTGTTGTTTTATGATTTTACTATGTTTAAACGATTTGTTTATGTTTTCTTCTACCTGGTTCATCGTGTTAAAACCCTAAGTATTTTTGGTTTTATCCGGGTTCTGAAACTGTCATTTTGTAAGTATGCCTGCTTCAATTGAGTTCTTCATGGTTAAACCCTTTCCTTTGTTTGTCTTGACTGAGTCTGAGTTCTTACCTGTCACGACCCAATTTCCATACCCGGTCGTGATGGCGCCTCTCGTGAAGACAAGGCCAGCCAACTTACCCAAATCATTCCTTTAACAGTTACTAAACATAAATGAATAGAAGATACAACTTAATGGCATTAGAAACTGTTAATTACTACCCGACCGGGGTGTCACAAGTCACGAGCATCTAAGAAAACCTTAACACAACTACAGGCCAATAAATATATACAAGTAAAATTTCCGGAAAACAAAAGAGAACATCCGGTGCCGCGAACGCTGGCGGTCACCTTGCTCAGCTACAATAACAATACCTTCAATCCGCTAATAACCCGCTACCGGGTGAACGATACCTGCAACTGCACGCGAGGTGCAGGGAGTAAAGTGAGTACTTCCAACTCAGTGGTAATAAGAGTAAATAATAACTGAGAGACAAGAAATCACGTAAGAGCACTCCATCATGCTATATAGGACAGTACAACCCTTTTTAGAAAACAGTAAGACCGTGAAAAATCCTTTAGAAAATATCTGGCTCAGATTAAAAACCTCTTTTGAAAATAACCTTTTCCAACAGTCAAGCAAATGAATGCGTAATCAGATAGTGCAAGTCTGCACATAAGTCAGCCCCTCGGGCACAACACTCCACTAACAATTAACACCAGGGCGTCTGGTAAACAGTGCAAGAAGTAGCATGAATGCCAATGAAATGAGAGTGCTGAATGTCATGACACGTAATACCAATAGGAACCAATGCATGAATGCAATACAATGCACATGACCGCTGCGGCGCGCAGCCCGATCCATTTGGGTACCCGCGCTCACTGTGGGGGTTCAGACTCCGGAGGGGCTCCTACAGCCCAAGCGCAATATCATGATAGTATCGCTACGGCGTGCAGCCCCATCCATCCTCAGTCCAGAACATGCAAATGAACCACTCGGGCAATGTCAAGTAATAGCTTTTAACTCAAAACATCAGAAAAATGCAATTTAAGTCTTTAAACTTTAACAATATGACTGCACATTTCAAAACAGGGTCTAACTCAGGACTGAAATCATTTAATATGCTAAGTGTCATGAAAACAGTGATAATAATCCCTAAAGGGTTCAAATAGTCGGCACGAAGCCCAAAACATGGCAATCAACCTAAATCACGATAGCATCAAGTAGGTTTCAGTCAATTACGCAGTAAAATCAACAACCGGAACGGACCAAGTCACAATCCCCAACGGTGCTCTACCCCACGCTCATACTTGGCGTGCAAGTCACCACAATACAGCACTATGATGTGCAAATCCGGGGTTTCAAACCCTCAGGATATCATTTACAAGTATTACTCACCTCGAACCGGTGAAATCCCTAGCTCGCGACGCCTTTGCCCCTCGAATCGGCCTCCACGCGCGTCGAATCTAACCAAAATCAGAGCGAATACATTACAATATGCTAAGGGAACAATACCCAATCGAAAACAATCGAAAATTAGCAAGAATCTCGAAACTAGCAAAACCTGAGTCCCGGACCCGCTTCTCGAAAAATTACAAAACTCACATTACCGGATTCCTCGTCTCGCCACGAGTTCATACATACCAAGAACTCCCAAATCCGAGCTCAAATGACCTATTTAAATTATCAAAAACTCAAGCCCTAGCTTTACCCCTTTTTGAAGAATTTCAACCAATTTCCATGTTAAATCTATCAAAGTTCCATGTATTTAGGCCAAGGGACTTACCTCCAATCACACCTAGTCGAAATCCCCCTTCAATTCCGTCCAATAGCTCCCAAGCTCGCTTAAAAATGGTGGAAATAACATAACCCTCGCGGAACAAAAATGAACATAAAACTCCTACTGGCTTCAGGGGTTTCCGCTTCTGCGGTCCCCACGCCCGCTTCCGCGAAACCGCTTCTGCGGTTTTTGTCCGCTTATGCAGAATTTCATTAAAACTCAAGGGCCACTTCTGCGACACAATTTTCCGCTTTTGCGGAAGCTCACCTCCTGGCCAAACCCGCTTCTGCGACCGCTTGTCCGCTTCTGCGGACTCGCTTAAGCGAAAAGTGTTCCGCTTCTGCGGAACTGCCCAACTCCACTCCAGACCTCTTTTGTGACCAAGATTATGCTTTTGCGGAACCGCTTATGCGGTCCATTTCCGCAGGAGCGAACATACCAGATACCAGCAAAATCTGCCATTTTCTCAACTTGAATTTCATCCCGATAGCCATCCGAAATCACCCCGAGGCCCCCGGTACCTCAACCAAAAGCACCAACATGTCTTAAAACATCATCCAAACTGGTTCCAATCATCAAAACACATCAAACAACACTAAAGTCATCAATTCTCATCGGATTCAAGCCTAAGTTCTTCAAAAACTTCTGAAATGCACTTTCGATCAAAAACCCGACCAAACGGCGTCCGAATGACCTGAAATTTTACACACACATCAAAAATCACATATCAAAGCTATAGCAACTCTAGGAATTCCATTCAGACCCTCGTATCAAAATCTAACCTACCAACCGGAATTCGCCAAAATACTAACTTCGCCAATTCAAGCCTAATTCTACACCGGGCCTCCAAAATAAATTCCGATCGCACTTCTAAGTCACAAATCACTTCCCGAAGCTAACCGAATCACCGGAAATCACATCCGAGCCTTATAACTCATAAGTCAACGTCTGATTGACTTTTCCAACTTAAGCCTTCCTTAAAGAGACTAAGTGTCTCATTTCCTATCCAAACCAATTCAATTCAACTATAACTCACTCTTTGCTGATAATGAAACATGAAGAAGTAGTAAATGGGGGAAACGGGGCTGTAATACATGAGATGACGGGTCGGGTCGTCACATTACCGTTTTTGTTAAAACCCTAATTTCCTAAAAATTCTCACTTGTTAATGTGAGTTTTTATTGACTTCCTTTACTTATTTCAGTGTGTTGGTCTGATCTCTTTTACCTGTTGCTATGTGTTGGACTTGTTTCTTCATTTGGGTTCTATGTGTGAGCCATGACTGCTTGACCTTGTTGATTACCATGCTTTGAGTAGTCCTTAGCCTATTCATGTCACTTCTGTACGTTTATGTTCGTCTAGTTTGCTCCTTTTGTCAATATGTTTGACCCTGCATGTTTGATACGCCTGTTCATTCTTTTCTATTTATATGTTGAATTGCAGAATCATGATTCCTTCTTGATTGATCTTGATTTCCTCAAGTTACGATTGATTGCAAAGGTTTTCTTATAAACCCCTAATTTTACTCGTTTGATTAAGTTGATTGATTCCCATTCCCTTATTTGCTGTGATGTTTCACCCCCGCTTAATCCTTTCCCCAAATTAAATATATTATGTACTTAGACTCAATTCTATACTCTATTCTTACTATCCCTTATATGGTGAGAAATCAATCTTCCTCAAATTGATTTTCTTTCCTTAATTATCATCCATTAAGTAGTAATTCCTTGATTAAAGGGAAGTACTTGTATTAATGGGATTCTGATTGTGATTATTTCCATATTTGTGTTAAAGCTTTACTTGTTACCTTATTTTCTACTCGTTTTCAAAGCTATAAATACCTATCCTCTCTTCTCTAAACACACGAACAACTGAGTTCAAAACACACACTTACACATTCAGATTCTCTTTCTTTCTCTACTACTTGTGCTACCGCCTTGTCTAGTCGGTTGAAAGCCAAGGCTAGACTGTGGAGTTTTGATTGCTTTACTTTTCTTTTCCTGCACTTTGCTTCTTCAACTGGTATGTCCCTAGTTTAAATTCTGAAACTCTAACCTATGTGTTCCCTCGTTGTCGATCACTGTCTCTTTCTGCACTGACATAATGGCTCATGGTGTTGCACTTTTTGTTTACTGCTCTACTCAGCATTCTTAAAATTCTGCCCTCTTTTGTTTAAATGTAATTAGTATGTTTACTTGTTCCTTCTTATGTCCCTTAACTAGCATGTCTTCTAATGTACTTCATTCGTGACTAATTATGTGTTTCTGTTTTGGGTCCTCTATGTCCCCAACCCCTACTCCCCTGTTTGTAACTGCTGAAGCATGTACTCCTCCTTGAACTTGTTCTGTGGTTTTGCTGCTCCTATCCCTTGCTCCCTTTCAAATTGTTCTGCTGTTCTACAAACTTATTTCAAACATGCTATTTTTTAAAACTATTTCAAGCACTCTCACTTGCACTCTTAGATCATTAGGTTCTGCCCCTCTTGTGTGACCCTTGCTTTGGGACCCTTGAGCTCCCTCTGAACATGGACACATAAGGGCTGGCCCTTCCACACTGCACCTACTCTTGGTTATGCAATCTGGTTGCGAGCACTGCCCGGGACCCCTTGAGGTCCTTAGGGAACTCTGACACACCTAGGTATGAGGGAAAGCTATGGAACAATATTAGCATTTGAGGTGGTTTATTACATAACCCAGAGAGGAAGTCAGAATCAGTCTTCCTATAGTTGTAACTTCTTATTTTTCAGTTCTTATGTAATTCTATCACATGGTCTGTAATAATTTGTAAACAAGTATTGGGGTCGCTAGTGAAAAGGGATGGTAAATATGCATGCTATAGTTGTTAAAGGGTAGAAAGCATGTTATTAGGTTTATATTCCTAATTGTGCAATAGAAACCATGTTTAGGATTCATTATGCATTAGAAATCATGCTCTTAGGACCTTTGTTTCTTGCTCCAGCACTTCATTCATTAGTCCATGCTTTATGTCTATCACTTAGAAATCCTGCTCCTAGGGCAATAACAACATTGGTATAAAAAGCTATTATTTCAAAAATCCTGCAACTATTATGTACACTTAGAAATCATGCCTTAGGGACTCTGTCATTTGCATGTGCATATTAGATATCATGTCCTACGATTCTATTTGCATTTCGTTTAAAACGCCATGTTGATTACTGATTCATGAAAAAGTAGTAAAGTAATAATTTTCACATTGTGATGCTTCTGAATAAAATTGGTAACCATCTCTGCAACTAGAACAACATGTTTTAGGTAAATAGAAATAATCTCCAAATTGTCTTAATGACTTGGAACAACTGTCGCGTCTCGCTTTGCGCCTAGGCAAGCCTTAGGTAATAACTTTAATAAAACTGGACCTGCTTTTGTTTAATTATCAACTGTTAAAATCAGTAGGCAAAACCTGATTCGGACTTCTTTCCTGAGTCATGTGATAAATCTGGTTCTGATGTTATCGCTGAAACACCTTGCTTTAAGATTTTAAATTCAGACCTTAACTGCGTATAAGTCATGCTGTCTATGTGCATTATCTGCGGAGGTAAACACAAGCCTTCTACTTGCTTATATGTTTCCCCCTCTAAATGCAGTCTTATATGTTTTGTATGTCGCTTTAGTACTTTTGCCTTTGAACCTGAGGGTCTGCCTAGAACCTCCATCTTATAGGAATAGGAGTCCTAAATTCCTCCAGGACTGATAGGAAGGGACGGGTAACAACATGCAATAAGAATCGAGACCAACCCTCGCTTTAATTATCTTCACGGGGCGGGAAAGGGTAGATATGGATATGATGACCGGTGCGCTAATACCACGTGTATCCCCTCTTTTGATGAGTGTCATACCGGGTATTGCATTGATGTGATCCATATTACAAACAAACCTAGGACCCCTTTACATTCATAAGCATGCTTAGATTATAACTCTTTTCAAAACCTTGCTTTTATTAATCATTTTTCAAACGCTTGTGTATTTTAACCTAAATCCCTTGCTATGTGAGCCTTACTTATCTACGATATAATCTTTCCGGCTACGCGCCCGGACTGCGCACGCAAATCGAGGCAACTAAAGGTGAGGTTTTCAAGGCCTCGGAAGCACGGAAAAAGAGAGAAATCCAGTGATGACCCTGTAGGGTCGTCACATTCTCCACCTCTAAAACAACCGTTCGTCCTCGAACGGACAAAAGAAAGAAGTACCTGAGTCGGAAAATAGATGAGGATACCGGCTCCGCATATCAGACTCAGACTCCCAGGTCGATGCCTCAGGAGGCTGACCTCTCCACTGGACACGCACTGAAGGAAAACTCTTCGACCTCAACTGTCGAACCTGCTGGTCTAGAATGGCTACCGGCTCCTCCTCGTAAGACAGATCCTTGTCCAACTGGACAGTGCTGAAATCTAACACGTGGGCTGGATCGCCGTGATACCTCCGAAGCATGGACACATGAAACACTGGATGCACGGCTGACAAGCTTGGCGGCAAGGCAAGTCTGTAAGCCACCTCTCCCACACGATCGAGGATCTCAAATGGGCCAATGAATCTAGGGTTAAGCTTGCCCTTCTTCCCAAATCTCATCACGCCCTTCATGGGCGACACTCGGAGCAAGACCCGCTCACCAACCATGAAAGCTACATCTCGAACCTTACGATCCGCATAACTCTTTTGCCGCGACTGAGCCGAACGAAGCCTGTCCTGAATGATCTTGACCTTATCCAAGGCCTCCTGAACTAAATCTGTACCCAATAACCGAGCCTCTCCCGGTCAAACCATCCAACTGGAGATCGACATCGCCTACCATACAACGCCTCATATGGAGCCATTTGAATGCTGGACTGGTAGCTGTTGTTGTAGGCGAACTCTGCTAAGGGCAAAAAACTGGTCCCACGAGCCTCCAAAATCGAAGACACAGGCTCGGAGCATATCCTCCAATATTTGAATAGTCCTCTCGGACTGGCCGTCCGTCTGAGGGTGGAACACTGTGCTCAACCGAACCTGGGTGCCCAACTCCTGCTGAACTGCTCTCCAGAAACGCGAGGTAAACCGCGTACCCCGGTCCGAAATGATAGATGCCGGCACCCCATGAAGGCGAACAATCTCTCGGATGTAGATCTCAGCTAACCTCTCCGATGAATAAGTGGCTGTAATAGGAATAAAATGCGCTGACTTGGTCAGCCTATCAACAATGACCCAAATAGCATCAAACTTCTTCCGAGTCATCGGAAGCCCAGTAACGAAATCCATGGTAATCCTCTCCCACTTCCACTCGGGAAGCTCAATCCTCTGAAACAAACCACCAGGCCTCTGATGCTCATACTTGACCTGCTGACAGTTCAAACACCGAGCCACATATGAAACGATATCTTTCTTCATCCTACGCCGCCAATAATGCTGCCGCAAGTCCTGGTACATCTTCGCGGCGCCCGGGTGAATAGAATACCGAGAACTATGGGCCTCCGCTAAGATCAACTCCGAATCCCATCGACATTGGGCACACACACTCGCCCCTGCAACCTCAAAACACCATCATCATCTAAGGTCACATTCGTGGCACCTTCACGCTGCACCGTGTCTCTCAGGACACACAAATAGGGATCATCAAACTGCTGGTCACGGATACGCTCCAATAATGAAGAACGAGCGACCGTACAAGTTAACACTCTGCTAGGCTCAGAAATGTCCAACCTCACAAATCGATTGGCCAGGGCCTGAATATCCAAAGCAAGCAGTCTCTGGCTTACCGGAACATAATCAAGACTACCCATGCTGGCGGACTTCCTACTCAATGCATCGGCCACCACATTGGCTCTCCCCGAGTGGTACAAAATAGTAACATCATAATCCTTCAATAGCTCCAACCACCTCCTCTGCCTCAAGTTCAACTCCTTCTGCTTGAACAAGTACTGCAGACTCTTGTGATCAGTGTACACCTCACACGTCACACCATATAGGTAATGCCTCCAAATCTTCAAAGCATGAACAATGGCTGCCAACTCTAGATCATGAACCGGATAATTCTTCTCGTGGATCTTCAACTGCCTCGAAGCATAAGCAATGACTCTGCCATCCTGCATCAATACCGCACCAAGCCCGATACGGGAAGCATCACAATAAACTGTATAAGGCCCTGAGCCTGTGGGCAAAACCAATATCGATGCCGTAGTCAGAGCTGTCTTGAGCTTCTGAAAGCTCGCCTCACACTCATCTGACCACCTGAACTGGGCACCCTTCTGGGTCAATCTGGTTATCGGGGCTGCTATGGATGAAAACCCCTCCACGAACCGGCGGTAATAACCTGCTAACCCCAAGAAACTCCGAATCTCAGTAGCGGATGCTGGTCGAGGCCAGTTCTTGACTTCCTCAATCTTCTTCGGGTCCACCTGAATACCCTCTGCTGATACGACATGACCCAGAAACTGCAACCGAACTCAACCAGAACTCGCACTTCGAGAACTTAGCGTATAACTGACTATCCTTCAGAGTCTGAAGAACCACTCTAAGGTGCTGCTCGTGCTCCTCCTGACTGCGGGAGTACACCAGAATATCATCAATAAAGACTATCACGAACAGGTCCAAGTAAGGTCTGAACACTCGGTTCATCAACTCCATAAATGCGGCTGGGGCATTGGTCAACCCAAATGACATGACCAAAAACTCATAATGCCCATACCGAGTGCGGAAAGCTGTCTTAGGGACATCAGACGCCCTAATCCTCAGCTGATGGTAGCCAGATCTCAAGTCTACCTTTGAAAACACCTTCGCACCCTGAAGCTGGTCAAACAAATCATCAATCCTCGGCAGTGGATACTTATTCTTTATCGTCACCTTGTTCAATTGCCGGTAATCAATGCACATCCTCATCGATCCATACTTTTTCTTCACAAATAACACCGGCGCACCCCAAGGAGAAACACTAGGCCTGATGAAACCCTTCTCTAGCAAATCTTGCAACTGGTCCTTTAACTCCTTCAACTCTGGCGGGGCCATGCGATACGGCGGAATAGAAATGGGCTGCGTGCCTGGGGCCAGATCAATACAGAAATCAATATCCCTGTCGGGCGACATACCCGGCAGGTCTGAAGGGAAAACCTCGGGGAACTCCCGAACAATAGGAACAGAGTCAATAGAAGGAACCTCCGTGCTGGAATCGCGAACATACGCCAGATAAGCTAAACACCCCTTCTCGACCATGCGTCGAGCCTTCACATATGAAATAACACTGCGGTGGCATGACCTGGGGTCCCTCGTCCACTCCAATCGGGCGAAATCTGGCAAAGCCAGGTCAC
>NW_017670438.1:710540-711639 GCF_001879085.1 Nicotiana attenuata
ATATATATATATATATATATATATATATATATATATTAAGTCATTAAAAGCATAAATAAAACGTCAAGTTTGATCAAGTTTCTTTATTAAGCTAGCTAGCGTCTGGACATAAATTTTGTTGAAACATGAAAGAAGAGTTTTTGAAGTTGTGTTAAAAAATAATTTTGGAAATTGAAGTTGCTTTGGGATATAGATTTTATTTGAAAAAAAATTTAAGGTTTTGTGAGTGAAGAAAAAAAAATCCCCAAAAACTGTTCTAAATCAGTTTTTGGGAATTTGAAACTTTTTTTGAGTTTTTCTTTTCAAAATTTGATCATATTCCATGAACAAACACTATTTTTAAATTATTTTTTTAAAAAAAACAAAGCCAAAATCTGTTGTCATACGAGAGCTAAGATTCAATTCTTTTATTAATTTTCCTTTTGCTCTTTTGGTTTCCCCTAATGATGTTTGAAACTTCATTACGATTCACTATTGTTTTTTGTATTCCTTCCCGATAATTAGTTATTAGACATTTATAAAAAATAATAAGTATATAAATATTACTACAACATAAAAGATAAAATAAAAAATGGAATTCAGCTTGAAAGTCGAAAAAAGAAAAACTATGAAATTTTTTCCATTAATTACAGATAGAAGAAGGGAGGAAAGTGGATCATACCAATAAATCTGCAAATCAAATCTTTGAGGAAAAAGTCAAGGAAATGAGCAATTCGTCTATCAAGTCCACTACCATATTCAAAGTAAATGTAGGATTACGTGAATCAAATCCAGATGCTTATACCCCAAAGATGATCTCCATTGGTCCTTACCATAACAAAAAACCTCAACTTGGCTCAATGGAAAAATACAAACTGTTGTACCTACAACGGTTTCTCAAGCGGAAAACGGAGATTGATGTGAAAAGTTGCATTAGTGAAATTGAGAAACTAAAAGATGAAGCACTAAAGTGTTACGACGATAACCTTGACAGTGACATTGTTGTCAAATTTTCACAAATGTTGTTGCTTGATGGCTGTTTTATAGTTGAGTTTATTCGAGAGCGTTGTGGAAGGAAACCAAGAGAAGAAGACGAAATCATCAACAGGGAATGGATGAT
>NW_017670439.1:0-26653 GCF_001879085.1 Nicotiana attenuata
TAAACAAAGCCAAAGCGGCATCATCAGGCCGAGTGGAACTCGAAGATCTCAAAGGCAACGATACTAATGTCCCCTTCTCCGAATATTCTTCCAGATCTCAGATAGTGCAACAAAACAGAAGTTCCCCCCCTCCCCTCCCCCCCTCCTAAGGGAAGGTCTCTGTTAAGGCATCTCCCTACATCCCTGATTCGAGCTCGGCCAGAAACCGGCACGGAGAATATCTCGAGCCAGAGAGTGCGCCTTTCAGAGACAGCGTATAAACCCTGGTTGGGAATGACAACGGAAAGTGAGCCCTCAGGTCTCGAAATCAAAGCGAGCTTTCAGCACTCAATACCAAAATATGGGACTCAGGCATGAGCCTTTCGTCATCAAGATCGACAAGTTCAACAGCAGCTTGAACTTGGGACTCAGGCCATGACGCCTTCGCCATTCAAGATCGACAATTCCAACAATAGTTGAACTCGGGATTCAGGCTATGCGCTTTCGCCAGTTAAGTTTCAACTACGGGTTTGACCAAGATTAGGTTCTATTGCGCCTCGCCAGGGAAGTTCAACTACGGTTTGAACCAAAGACTCAGGGCTAGCGCCTTCGTCATTAAATCAGCTATGCGCCCTTCGCAGCAAGTTCAACTACGGTTGACCAAGACAGGCGACTAGCGCCCTTCACCAAAAAAGTCAACTACGGTTGAACCAGGGACTCAGGCTACCCGCCTCGCAATAAGTTCAACCAGCGGTTGAACCAAGACCAGGCTATGCGCTTCGCAACACAGTTCAATCTACGGTTGACCAAGACAGGCTATGCGCCTTCACCAAAAAGTTCGACTACCGGTGAAACCAAGCCAGTGCTTATGCGCCCAGCGCATTCGCCCAAAAAGTTCAACGTACGGTTGAACCAAGACAAGGCTATGCGGCCTCACCAAAAAGTTCGACTACGGTTGAACCAAGACAGCTATGCGCACTTCGCCAAAAAGTTCGACTACGGTGAACCAAGACAGGCTTTATGCGCCTTCACAAAAAGTTCAAACTACGGGATGAACCCTGGGACTCAGCTAGCGCCTTCGCCAACAAGTTTCAACTACGATTGAACCAAGACAGGCTAATTGCGCCTTCACAAAAAGTTCAACTACGGTTTTGAAACCCAGACAGGCTATGCGCCTTCGCCAAAGGTTCAAACTACGGGATGACCGGGACTCAGGCTATGCGCCCTTCACCAACAACAGTTTCAACTACACGTTGAAACCAGACAGGCTACCTGCGCCTCGCCAACAAGTTCAACTACGGTGACCAAGACAGGCTATGCGCCTTCGCCAAAAAACATTTCACTACGGTTGAACCAGACAGGCTATGGCTTCGTGGCAACAGTCTTCAACTACAGTTGAAACCAAGACAGGCTATTTGCGCCTTCACCAAAAGTTCGCACTACGTTTGAACCAAGACTAGGCTATGGCCTTTCGCCAAAAAGTTCAAATACGGATGACCGCGACTCAGGCTATGGGCCTTCGCCAAAACAAGTTCAACTACTGTTGAACCAAGACAAGCTATTGCGCCTTCGCTCAAAAAAGGTTCAACTACGGTGAACCAAGACAGGCTATGCGGCTTCGCCAAAAAGTTCAATACGTTGAACCGGGACTCAGCTATATGCCTTCGCCACCAATTTAACAAAGTCCAACAACAGTCGAACTCGGGATTCCGGCTACGTGCCTTCTGCCAATAAGTCAACCACGGTTCTTGAACAAAGCTCAGGCTATGTGCCTTCGCCATTTAATCCAACGATCTCGACCGTCGCTCGACACTACTAAGAGATGGACGCCTTCGTCCTCAACTTT
This sequence comes from Nicotiana attenuata, assembly GCF_001879085.1. Classification (NCBI taxonomy): domain Eukaryota; kingdom Viridiplantae; phylum Streptophyta; class Magnoliopsida; order Solanales; family Solanaceae; genus Nicotiana; species Nicotiana attenuata. The sequence goes on from NW_017670439.1 coordinate 1,826, forward strand.
AGCAAGTTCAACCACAGTTGAACCCGAGACTCAGGCCAAACGCCTTCATCTGTGAAAGCAAAGCCCGACCTCCAACAATCGAACGCAGGATAGGCACCCTCGCCATTGAAGTAGTTCTCCAATCGCTGGGGGGGAAAATTTTAAAGGGAATTTTTTTTCCGGGGGGGGGGCCCCCCCAGCAGAAAAGTTCGCCTCGGTTCAAACTACGGAGGCGCATTTTTTACCATCACGCGACCGCTTAGTGTCGACCGGCGTCGACTGGGACTAGGCTTAAGCGCCGCTATCGCCACAAATAACGGTCTAAGAACTCGCCCCGCCACCGAGTTGAAAAAGTAAGGCATAATTATATTATCATAAGGCCATCCCGCCACACGGTCGACCTAGATTCGGGACATACGGTGAGTAAAACGACTCGACCGACAGTACGAAGGTCGCCTAATGGCTAAAGGCCACTCAATCTATATTATGGCATAAGGCCATCGCTCGCATCACGAGTCGACCTAGATTCGACTCGGTGAGTAAAAGCGATCTCTAGACGACAGTCCGAAGTCGCCTAAATGGCTGAGCCATCAATTATATTATGGTTAAGGCCATCGCCGCCAACGGTCGACCGCTAGATTCGACTACGGTGAAGTAAACGAATCTCGACGACAGTCGAAGTCGACCTACTATGGCTAAGGCCATAATGCTATATTATGGCTTAAAAAAAGGGGGCCATCCGCGCCAACGTTCGACCTAGATTCGAACTACGGTGAGTTAAACGACTCGACCGGAACAAGTCGAAGTCGCCTACATGGCTAAAGGCCATCAATTATCATTATTGGCTAAGGCCATCCCGCCAACGGAGTCGACCTAGATTCGACGTACGTGTTGAGTAACGACTCGACGACAGTCGAAGTCGCCTACATGGCTTTAAGGCCAAATCAATATATATTATGGCTAAGGCATCGCCGCCAAACGGTGACTAGATTACGACGTACGTTGAGTAAACGACTCGACGACAGTCGAAGTCGCCACATGGCTAGGCCATCAATTAATATTATGATAAGGCCCATCGCCGCCAACGCTCGACCAGATTCGACTAGGTGACGTAAACGACTCGATGACGGTCGAAGTCGCCCAACATGGCTAAGGCACCAATTTAATTATGGCTAAGGCCACTTTCCGCCAAACGCGTCGACCTAGATTCGACTACGGTTGACGTTAAACGACCTCGACGACAGTCCAAGATCGACCTACGATGCTAAAGGCTATCAATTATATTATGCTCAAGGCCATCGCGCCAAACGTGGGAATCGACCCTAGATTCGACTACGGTGAAGTAAACGAGCTGGACGACAGTCGAAGTCGTGCCTACATGGATAAAGGCATCAATTATATTAGGCTAAGTGCCATCGCCGCCAACGGTCGACTAGATTTTGACTACGGTGAGTAAGAGCTCGACCGACAGTCGAAGTCGCCTACATGGGCTCAAGCCACTCAAATTATATTATGGCTAAGGCCATCGCCGTGCCAACGGTCGACCTAGATTCGACGACGGTGGAGTAAACGATCGACGACAGTCGAAGTTCGTCCACCATGGCTAAGGCATCAATTATATTATGATTAGGCCATCGCGCCACCACGGTCGACCAGATTCGACTACGGTGAGTAAACGACTCTGATTACACGTCGAAGTCAGCCCACATGGGCTAAGGCCACCCAATTACCTTTTATGGCTCAAGGCCATCGCCGCGCCAACACGGTCGACCTAGATGTTCGACTACGGTGAGTAAACGAAATCGACGACAGGGTCGAAGTCGTCCTACTATGGATAAAAGGCCATCATTTTATATTATGGTAAGGCCATCGCTGCCAAACGGCTCGACCTAGATTCGACTACAGGTGAGTAAACGACTCGACGACTAAGTCGAATCGGACCTACATGGCTAAGGCCATCAAATTATATTATGGCTCTAAGCCATCGCCTGCAACGGTCGACTTAGATTCGACTACGGTGATGTAACGAACCCGACGACATGTCGAAGGTTGCCTTTATGGCTAAGGTCCGTCGATTCCATCATCGATAAAGTTCGTGTCGATCTAATTCGACTAGGGGCCGCCAACGCCGCACTTGTCAACAAAAAAGGCAACAGAAAAAGCTTAAGAACCAAAAGAGAAACAGTGATCATAAAAAAAAGGGGAAACAGAAGTTCATTATTTCATTTATTCTCCAAAAGATCGGTAAATACATATAACTGGCCCTCTAGAAAATGGCGCCCATGCTACAGCAAGAAATAATATATACAAGCCCTCGAGAAGCTTCACCACCCTCCCGTCACGACCCCGCCGCGTCGTCGTTCCGTCGTGCCGCTCCAGGACTTGATAGGCCTTGGAAATCACAAGCTGGAGTCCAAACGGTTGACGTCCTCAGAATTACAGCCCTCCCTACAGAGGAGGTCGGAGCCAACACCCGGCCCGCTTCACTGGGCAACACGGGTCAATGCCGTTACCTTTCAACTTCCGCCTCGGAAGCTCGACCTTGCCCCAACAACTCCTCAAAAATGACCAACGGCCGTCATGATACACCCACATTCTCTGGTGCGACCTCGACGATGCACGACATCTGTGGGGCAGTTCGCCTGAGAACCTAATATGACCGTCCTAGCATCCAAGCTCAGCTTGTGAAGGGCCGTGACCTTGGGCCCGCAGTTCCGCAGCCTCCGCCGCACCCCACGGCTTATCTCCAAGTCCTCCTCTTTTGACTGAAGGAGGGTTTCCAGCTCGATATTTCGAGCCAAAGCAGCCATCAGCTGCTCATCAATCTCCTTCAGCTCAGCCGTTCTCTTCTTCAAAAGAGCCTCTGATTCCTCAAGGCCCTCACGGAACGTCCGGAACTGGGGGTCCTGCTTAAGCATGTCTGCCAACGCCTGATGCTTGGCACGAACCTCTTTATACTTCTTCGCCATTTTGGTGAAAGTGGCCGCTTTCTTTTGTTCACGCCACCTCCTCTCCACCGTTGACAGTGAAATCAATCACCAGACCTCCGGGCCGAGGAACTACCTCGTCAACCGATGGAACTTCTCCGGTCTCTATCTGTTCTGCACCTCCCATTGCCGGAGGTGGCCCTTCAACTACCGGAAAATCTATCGGAAGAGCATCATGGGAAGAACTGCCTGCCATTGTTGATCTACTAAAGAGAAAGGGATAGAATTCGGTGGGCAAGACAAAGGTTATCACAATCAAAGGAAAGAAAGGAGAAGATGAATTAGCAGAATGAAAAAGTTTCCTCAGAATCTCTCTCAGATAAACAATGAAGATATGAGAAATGAATGCCTCAACCCACCTTTATAGGCAACATAAATGGCTTTCGCGAAACCAAATAGCCATCGTTAACTGTACGATCAACCGTAAAACGGTTCGGTTCTGCCGAAGCATGCGTCATTATGACAAGCTCCGCGAAGCGGCTTCTCAGCCATCCGCCAACGTCCCGCCGTCAGAATAATCGCAACGGCCTGCGAATGCTGAAAGAATGTGCTGTACGCCTTCAAAATTCTGGACGTGACCAAATACGTACCCGGCGCATACTCATTCCCTACGGCCATCGCCAATATATGAAAGGCTACGGGCATCCCCAATATATTAAAGGCTACGGCCATCTCCAATGTATGAACAGCTACGGCCATCCCCAATATATGAAAGGCTACGACCATCTCTAATGTATGAAAAGCTCTCCAATATATGAACAACTACGGCCATCCCCAATATATGAAAGGCTACGGCCATCTCTAATGTATGAAAAGCTCTCCAATATATGAATGGCTACGGCCATCCCCAATATATGAAAGGCTACGGCCGTCTCTAATATATGAAAGGCTACGGCCATCCCCAATATATGAAAGGCTACGGCCATCTCTAATGTATGAAAGGCTCTCCAATATATGAAAGGCTACGGCCATCCCCAATATATGAAAGGCTCTCCAATATATGAAAGGCTCTCCAATATATGAAAGGCTACGGCCATCTCCAACATGTAAATGACTAAGGCCACCGCCGTCAATAAGTCGACCCCCTTATTCGAGTTTTTTCAAATCACAATCGATGAAGTCCGCTCATCGAGCTCGGCCGAAACACGACCTCAATAAGCGGAGGGACTAACTGTATGGGTCAGAATCCGATCTCACGGTAATTAACGGAGTTCATCTCGTCTTGAGCTAATCCATAATTAATAAGTGGTATGGCCACTTATTCATAAGAGGATTCGACTCTTGTCCGATTTAATCTACGAGGGCACGGCCCATTCATTCCCCCATGGGGACGGAAACTCAGCGTGGCCACGGTCATTAATTGCCAGCTCACGAAGCTCACATCTATAAATACTAAGAGTGGAAGCCCTAGAAAGGGGGCTGCTTCTTCACCACTATGGATAAGAGAGAGAGAGAGAGAAGAGAAAAATATACCCATCTTATGGGAAGAGAAAACACCATTGTAAGGCTCTGAACCTCTTCATGGAGAGGCAGACCAAACCAATATTATCAATAAAAGCTGTTAAGATTTCTTCTCGTAACCTTGAGTACTTATTTTCATGTTCTTCGCTTGGTCCAATGGATTATTACGATTTGCTATGATTTTCCCGTAACTTATCTGTATTGTTTTGCACTCATAAAGCACATGATAACTTTTGAGCAAACATCCGTGTCATTGCAAGTAGGGTTATGCATAATTTGGTAAATACCGAATTACCGAATCGAAATCAAAAAATTTAGTATTCGGTATTCGATAATTTGGTATTCGGTATGATATTTGGTTTAAATTTTTAAAAAAATTAGTATTAGGTATTGTATTTGGTATTTTAAAATAAAATACCGATACCATACCGAAATATATATTATATTACACAATACACATTTTATTAATTATAAAATAAGTATAAGAAATCGAAAATTTTACTTTCTTTTATTCTCTAAGTTCATCAATTAACTCTAAGCAAGTAACAAGCCATTTCTCTAAGTTTTCTCTCTCTAGGTTGGTATATTTTAGTTTTGGACAAAACTTTTATCAACAAACGTTTTTAGTTTTTTACTTTTGAGTACTTTAGTTAAGTATATTACCGTCTATGACTTCATGCACTAGTTAGTATTCAAATAGAATAAATCGAAGTTACCAAACCGAATAAAGCGAAACCGAAAGGAGAAAAACCTAATCATACTGAATTTAATTAGGTACGGTATTGGTATAAAATTCTACGAAACCGAATATCAAAAATACCGAACAGAAATATCTAAATACCGTTCCGTACCGACCGACCGACGAACACCCGTAGTTGCAAGTCTAGTTCTCCAAGGGAAAGCTTGACCTTAGGTGGTGTAGTTAGTATTTGATATGAGTCCAACTATGATACGGATATGTCGTAATCCACTGCTGAACTTTTTCGATGTGGTTTTTCCAATTTTTAGATAGAGCAAAGGCAAATTCAGTGAGACGAAGCTTCCAATATGGTACTTTGGAGTTTGGAGTTTGGAGCGCGAATTTGGATTCGATCGGTCCGATATAAATATCTCACCCTGAATCATTTTTGCTCTGTTTTTTTAACATTATTTCACTTAATTCAATTATGGGCGAAAATCATTTACATTTTCAATTTTGCTTTAAAAGTAGAACTCCCCCTTTTAATTTGAAGAATGAACGTTCTTATCTAGCTATTCTATGTAACGTCTATTTTGTCCTTAATATTTTCAATGATCCGTCTATGTAATACCTTTTTCTTTAATTATATGTGATTAGTTATTTATTTTTAGCTAAATATTTCACTTATAGTTTAAATAAACAAACAAAATCTTATTTTGATTCCAATTACTACGGTCCGAGGCAAAGTGCACAAATAATATTTTTAGGATGGATTATTTTACCTATTTGTATTATATTATGAACCTAATTATCATTATTAGTACTCGAGATTTGATCACGCCCAACTCTCGTCCTAAAAAAGATAAGTGGTCAGTGAATATATATTCCGGTCCAAGAGTCTGGAGTCGAATCTCACAGAAAATTAAGGTTTAGCTACAGTTGTTCAATATCGCTAAGAAACATAAGTCCAAATAATTTTCCTAATTATAAAGATTATGATGTTTATTTCTAACTAATTAACTAACAAATACTAGAAAGCATTAAAATTGTCAACTAACGAGGATAAAGTTGGAGACAAGGTAAAGGAGACCTAGAGTTATGATTTCCCAATTGTCGGAATCCTTTCCACTATGCCTCCTATAATTTCGCCTAAGTATTCTCTACCGATCGTGAGTACTTTGGTTGTCATAATTCTCTTTCGAGAAACTACCACAATTTACTAGATGTATTCTCTCGAACTACACTAGCTGACACTAATTGACCGCTCACTACGATTGCACCAAAGTTTCGTTATCCCTAGTCCTGCCTTTAAACCCTCCGTATTGATCTCTCACATACATTATGAGTGATTTTGTTCAACAACTACTTAAATGCGTACTCTCTCTCGAGCAGTACACACTAAATAGGCACAGTCAATTGATGGTTATTCAATCAACAACAATAAACACCTAGTTGAACAAGTAGAGAAATCCAACCGCTCATTTATATAAAAATACAACAAGAATTCATCCTACAAAAGGTTCCATCAAAACCCTAGATTATAAATTAGCTATTCGTAATAGTATGCAAAACTACAATACTAGAATTCATAACCAATAATGGAAATAGAGGAAGAAAGACGAAAAAACGTAAAGTTGAATCCTTCTCCTGCTTGCTCCTAGCGTGTTCTTGCCTCCCCAAAGTCTTCTCTCCTTCTAAAGTAGTGTCTTCCTCATCAAAAGCACGTTTTAGTGTGTACTTATAACGACTAGGGTTTGTATGGAGCGAATTTTCTTTCTCCTAATTCGAATTGGAAAAGCTGAGTTTTCTGCTTCTGTCCCGGTCTGGCGAAGTGAACCTCGCTTCGCTGCCCGGGACTTTTCTCTTCAACTCTTTTTTCACCAATTTTTCTCCTATTTGATCCCTTTCCGCATAAGTTTGTTCCAACACATAAGAGACACGCAATGAGCATATTTTCACTTAAAAAAATCATGTGATCTGTCATAACTCACATAAAATATAATATACAAACATACTCATAAACATGCACTTTTTATCCTTTATCACCACCTCACACTTAAACTCTTGCTCGTCCTCAAGCAACTTAAAATTAAGCGCATAAGCAAGAAATATATTTCAAAACATACTCAAGCATCACACCAGTGACAATGATTTATATCAATGCTTAGAACCCAGCATATGCACTCTTCATACCTTTTCCCAAGTTTTAAACTCATGCCAAGATTATTTAAAATATCCATGTGACTCTTTCTAACATCCTTGCTTCAAAACTGGACTCTAATACCTTCCACACTATGACTCGCTCCTTGTGCCGACTCAAAAATCAAGTTCTCTGCCAATCATTTGCAAATCATGTGCTCTCGCTAACAAACTACAGAGAAAGTAGTCCACACACTTAATATAAGTTCAAGTATATTTTAAGAACTACCAAATCGGAAGAAATTTTTCACTCTCACAATGAAACTCTTATGCCGCACAAGTTCGTACCATAGGCTTGCCCGTAGTGTAAGTCTCTACTAATTTAAGCTCGCAAAGTCTAGGATCAAATAGGACTTTATAGGTTATATGTTGGCTAAGGGATGGGTAGGATATATTTGGAAAAATAGTGACTAACCCTCCTAAGCAATTTAATACATTAAACTTCACTTTTAAGCACTCTCTTGTCATGACCAATTCAATTTCTTGCCAAGAAACCATGCACATTTAAGCCTTCTTCAGTAAGCACATCAACATATAGATATTTACTAGCCCAGACAAAGATATGGAGGTGTTATTCTTTTTTATTTCTTTTTTTCACTCTCCTTAATTTGGTATTTTCGGCTAGTACCTTTTTTTGTACACAAGTACACCTTTTCGTCCTTTCGATGGTTCCGCTCAAAAGCTACCCAATCTCTTTCTTTACTCTTCTAGCTACTTAAGTTCTTTCGGAGGTAAAGGTTCAACAAGATTTAACTAAGAAAAAAGAGGATATGGCTTGTAATGTGGTTGCCAAAGCAAAGGTCTACATGCTCAAAGGGGTTGACTACGGATAATATTAGCACTAGTAGGCAAATAGGCTAAATGAACAATCAAAGAAAGCCTATATCACTTCCCAAACTTACAAGACTTAATCATTTCGCCTCGACTCACACACGGGGCAAATTCTAGACTAGCAAGGATGGAACAGAGTACACCAAAATCTCACCTCACACAATGCACATGACTCACTTAGGAGGGCTAAGACCTGTCTTTCGAGTTAAAGCAACTAGCACAGTCATCATAGAATTTCAGCACACGAAAATTAATCACAAGAGTCAAAAAAAATGTGCATCGGTCTCAAAAGAAAGACACACATATTTTCAAGGCTTGTAATTACAAAGACCATGAAGAAAGTACTTAGTTCAAATGCTCCAGCCCTAAGCCTCAATATAAACATGTCAAACTGCATAGATACTCAAGTTCTCCCCATTCCATTATCAGTTCAAAAAGAAAAAAAATGAAAATCTTCTTTTTTCTTTGAACTTTAAAACCTTAAGAAAACTGTCTAGGAAGTCCATCGTCGGAAAAGTCCAAAACTTTTTGAGAATTCTACCTACAAAAAAAAACTACTACCCGGTTCAAAGAGTCAACCCTTGGAAAAGAGTCGTGACCATAAGAAAAACCAAGGGGGATTATTTCTACCTAATTTTTTGTTTGCTTTTTTTGTTTTGTTTCTTTTTCAACACACATAAAATAACACACTAAAATACTGGGGAAAATAATAACACAGTAAAATAGCATAGAAAATCACCCAAACAGTTTCTTCACCCCATACTTAAAATTGTGCATTGTCCTCAATGCACACCCATATATACAAGAGGGTAAAAGAAACTCCATAGTAGGCCAGAGGCCGAAGCATTAACAGCTCATTGGGTACTCAGACTTCTCCCAGACTTGGTTCTTTGTGTCGGCACCCCACACTTAGTTCTAACCATCTCACTTCCTTTTGCTTTCTTCCAATAGCTGTCACGACCCAAAATTCAACTAGTCGTGATGGCACCTAACCCCGAACCGCTAGGTAAGCCAATTAGCAACCATCCAATTCAAATGAGATTTACTGAGACGATAATTGGTGAAATAACTGAACTTTTATATAAAAATTCTAAGGATTGATAGTACAATTCATGAGCGTCTAAGGCTTAGAGTTTACAAAGTTGGTAAGAAATAAATACATCATCTTTTCGAAATAAACATGAATAGATTTATAAATCTAAAGCTACCAAGAACAAGAGGCAGATAAAATCAGAACGCAGGTTCATCATCAAAGTCAGCTCCCGCCATACACAGCAATATCAGCTCCAAAATCTGCACGCAAGGTGCAGAAGTATAGTATGAGTACAACCGACCCCATGTACTCAATAAGTAACAAACCTAACCTTAGGTTGAAAGCATTGACGATCTTGGACAACGGTTAAAGTCCAACGCCAATAGCCAACAACAACTCATAACAATATAATAAAAGTAGCACAATAAATAACTCAAAGATACGATACTCAGCTCGTTCGCAGTTATGGAAGATAGACATGCTTTTCAAGTATAACAGTAAAACCCAAATCTTTCCCCGAAATCAACAAAATATGAGTAAGTCAAAAATCTGTGATTTTTCCCAAAAACTTTCAACAACAGATAAGATGTTTCAATTTTGGATAGCATGAGGTAAGTACATCTCTATGCCTACATGTCAATATGCATGTGAAGTCGTAAATGTCACAAAACCATGTAGCATGAGGAAATGCATCTCTACGCCTATATGTCAAGTATACATGTCAATGCAATGCATCACAATGATGAATTCATGTACTCACACTCTCGGAGTACTCCATCTCACTGCCTCGCACTCCCACTCATCACGCTCAATCACTCAGCACACTCAGTCACTTAGCACTGTATAGTACCTGCTGCAGCGTCGCCCAACAAGTCAATAAAAAACTACGCTCACTGCTGATATGTCAGACTCCGGAGGGGCGAATCCTGCCCAAGCGCTAATATAAGCCATCATGGCATGCTACGGCGTGCAGCCCGATCCCATCAAGGGCCTGGTGCAGCCCTGTCTATATAATAATAATATATATAAAGCCAATATGGCCTGCTGCAGTGTGCAGCCCGATCCTTTCATGAATCGAATAAACCTACTGTTGCATGCAACCAGATCCCATCAATAGCACTCACAATCCTGCCCTCAGTCCTCAACTTAGTCATTAATCTCTCTAGCCTCTTAGGTTCCCAAATCTCATGCCAATCATCCCAAACATGATAACCTGATGTGACAACAAATGATAACAGAGACTGAGATATGATATGCAAATGAATGATATGACTGAGTATATAACTTTAATTTAAGCAAATAACTCAACAACAGAAATGACCTCAGTGGATCCCAACAGAATAAACATATAGCCTAAACATGATTTCTAACATGGATCACAACTCAATTACTCTAGCACGTAGAAATTTCATGGATAAAGACAAGATTAGGTAACTACACAGTACCACAGAATTAAACGAGTCACAATTCACACGGTGCACGTCCACACGCCCGCACCTAGCATGTGCATTACCTCAACACCAAACACATAACACGTATATTCAGGGGTTCATACCCTCAAAACCAAGTTTAGAAGTGTCACTTTCCTCGAACAAGCCGAATCCAATATCGAGCAAGCCAAACAATACTCTAAAAATGCTACCCCGCCCGTACCGACCTCCGAACGGCTCGAAACTAGCCAAAAGCAATTCATGAATATCAAATAATGCCAAAGAAAACAAACTCAATCTATAAAGGTAGAATCTTTAATAAAAAGCCCAAAGTCAACCAAAAAGTCAAATGCGGGCTCGCACCTCGAAACAACAAACTCACAAAATCCGACAACCCATTCAATACGAATCCAACCATACCAGTTTCACTCAAATCCGACTCCAAATCGATGTTTAAAACACAAAAATTTACTTTATGAAATTTTAGAAAAAAATCCTCAAATTTCACTTTGAAATCATCAATCAAATGCCAAGAACGAAAATGGATTCATCAAATATAACCAAAACCTAGTATAGAACACTTACTCCAATCCATGTGGTGAAAAATTGCCTCCAAAATTTCCCAAATTCGAGCTCCCCAACTCAAAATATGACCAAATGAACAAATCCTCGATATTAAATATTTCTGCCCACCTGTTCTGCCTCGTTTATTGTGCCAAACAATCTCGAAACTCGCTTTTGATGCCTCCAATAGATTTCTTATAAAATTCCAGTCAAGTTAGGATTTTGAATCACTCCATGATTTTGAATCACTCCATTTGACCTTATAATGACGGAGATATGTTGGTTTCAATATTTAAAAATAGTGCAGATTTTTAAATACGAATTCAGTGGCAATTTTGTAATTAATCTGAAAAAAATTTGGCCACCCAATTCTTAGGAAAATGACCATAAATTTCTCATACGATGTTGAAACTTGATAATTCCAGTTGATATGGTTCCAAAATTATGATACGGGTCTAATGCTTCAATTTAAACAGAAATTGGAGCTCATTTGCTTAATGTGGTACCATTTATGCTTGAAGAAACGACGTCGAAACATAAAAAACGAGCGCAACACAACTCAAACCTATCTGACACTCACCCGAGCCCCTCGGAACCCTATCCCAACATACCAACAAGTCTCATAACATAACACGTACTTACTCGAGGCCTTAAATCACGCATAACAATATCAAAACCATGAATCACACCTCAAATTGAACTTAATGAACTTTGAATCTTTCAACTTCCAAAACTCGTGCCGAATCTTATCAAATCAACTCGGAATGAACTCCAATTTTGTACACAAGTTCCAAATGACATAAGGAAGCTATTCCAATTTCCGGAACCACAATCCAAACTCGATATCATCAAAGTCAACTCCCGGTCAAACTTATGACCATTCCAAACCTTCAAATTTCTAACTTTCGCCAAATAGTGTCAATACCTTCAAGAAATATCCAAATGCAAATCCAGGCATACGCCCAAATACAAAATCACCATCCAGACCTAATGGAACCATAAAAACTCCGATCCGAGGTCAAGTACTAAAAAATCAAACTTGGTCAACTCTTCCAACTTAAAGCTTCCTCGTTGAGAATCATTCTTCCAAATCAATTTCGAATAACCTGAAAATCAAAACCGACGATTCACACAAGTCATAATACATCATATAATGCTGCTCAATACCTTAAATAGCTGAACGGAATGCAAATGCTCAAAACGACCGGCTGGGTCGGTACAATAGCCTTGCTTCCCATGCTCCTAGAGAAATCGAAAACAACACTACAAAAATAACACAATAAAAAAAAATTAAAAATAACTGAAAGCAGTAAAGTTGGGTTGCCTCCCAATAAGCGCTTAATTTAACATCGCGGCACGACGCGAATCACTTTTTGCCTCCACCTCGAGCTTATAAATTGGACTCCAAGTTTTGATTCAAGCTCATGATTATGCTCCTGGGGTGGTATAACAGATCTAATTGGCCCAAGTAAACAATATAATATTCTGCACTTCTTGGCCTTAGGATTGTAATCCCGACTTTCTGGCAAGAAGAATTCCAAGAAGTAGGCACCTTGTTAGTGCTGGGCTAGCAGAAAATCAAAGTTTATCAGAAGCTTGGTCTAAAATTCCTGAAAATTAGCTTTTTATGATTACATCGGCACTTCTCATTCCTTGACTCCTCAATTGGCTCGGATGACTCTATTTCTATATCATCATCCAAACACAATGTATAAAAATACTTGGAGTGTGGACCAATGCGCTCAACTACATGAACATTGGGATTGTAACCATCCTCAACACCGATGACACTAGAATCAACTAAATATGTATCCTCAATGTCCTTGGTGGAATCTACTATCACTTCTACAACATTGACATCCTCAAATTCTAGTTAGATTGATTGTTGGTGTTCTACCTTGACCTTCTCCATTAGCACCTCAATTTCTGCATATAATGCATGCTCTTTTTGGTTACTATCCACAGTATCAGTATCAGCTTGTTGAGCATTAAATGCTTCAACCAATTGACTTACTTGTGCCTCCAGGTTATGAATAGTTTCCCCTTGCCTTTGGATGGTATCCCATAGCCTTTGTATTTGTAGATGTTTCTCATTACTTTGTTTCATGAAACACTTTAATATATCTTTGATCTCATTCAGCTCAGATTCCCTGGGTTCTTTGTTCCTATTAACTTCACCAGAAAAAGTAAAACCATCATAGTAAGGGATTGGGGGAGGATAAGAAATATAAGCACAATCATAAAAGTGACCATCTTTACCACCACACATATCACACACATTCCACACATAAGATTTGAGTTGGTGCACATAACGCGCTCTGGGAAATATTTTGATAATTTTGCCATGGGTGATTTCCTCCACAATAAGCATTAGGAAGATCAATAGTAGAATTACCAACATCGAAACACTCATAATTCCAAGATGCCATATTTCTCAAATAAACAAGTAAAACAAAAACTAAAAAAATCATATACTAAAAAAATAAAATAAAAAATCAAACTTGAAACCTAGAAATATGTACACCTACAACTACACCGTTAGTTCTCCCGCAATGCACCAAAATTGGATCACGCTCAACTATGCTCGCCCCGAAATCACACAATGCTTTAGCAAAAGCATAGCTGCCTATGGTGCAGGGAATTGTGAAACTTCTAGGGTCGGATAACTTTTCAACTAGTGGTCTTGTCACCACAACATTACAAGTCTGGGTCAATGTCACAGTGGCCAGGTCTTGAAAATCAAACTTGCGAGACATCAAGTCCTTCATCATTTTTGCATAACCTGGCATCTCTCGCAAGGCATCTATCAGAGGAATGTTCACCTGAATCTGCTTCAACATCGCCGGGAATCTTTTGTGCTGACATCCTTCTAATATTTAGCCAACCTCTGCAGGAAGGGTGTTGGAGGTCGCTTCCTTCCTGTGACTTGAGTTAATCCTGCTCAGGCAATTTTTCTGATACCTTCTCTTGCGCTTGCTCAGTCTCCTTTGCCACCTCTTTTTCTTTGCTAGTTTCCTCTTGGGCCTGTTACATTGTTACCTCTGTTAAATCAATTAACTCATCTATCTCAAGTGGTACTGGCATAAGTGTTTCAGTTAGTCGGCTTTCTCGAGCAATTTCTTGCTCTAGATCAAGATCTCTACCATTTCTCATACTTACGGCCATTAGCTGCTTCGGGCCCTACTTCTTCAGATTGATATGTGTGTCCGCAGGTAATGTCCCTGGAGGACGATTATTAAGAGCCATGGATATCTGCCTAATTGAACCTCAGTGCCCTTCATAGCTGAGTCATGTGATACTACCTTTTCTTGCAGTTGGTGGACCCTTTCTTCCATCATCCCGCTGGACCCAATGAGCTGTTGCAGCATTCCTTTAACTTCAAACAACTTGTCATTATGGGATTATGTCTATTAGGAGGTTATAAAGGGTTTAAGACATTATTATTATGAGACCCTGTAATTCTACAACCTTGATATCATTAGATATTATGTTAGTGTGGTATTTTCTTTTAAGTGAAGTATTTTAGTAAAAGTTTTATAAGTATAATTTTGGATAGTTACCATTATTACTATTTTCGAATATGGTAAATTATACATATAATACGAGAAAGTTTATGAGATTTTCTTTATTGTAAAGATAGAAATTATTTTCTCACAAGAAAAGAAGGTTATTCTTTTACCATTTTAAGAATTAAGCGTACGAGAATTTGTATTCTTTATACGAGATTAACAATAATTAGAAGTTGAGAAAATATTTGTATTTTTACGTGGATATTTTAATGAAATAATAGTGTATGTATTGATTTTACATGGTACCCCATGATCATGCCCAACTATGCCTTATAAAAAGGACAAGCGGACGTTGCAAGTATAATCGGAGTATTTAGCCCAGAGTCGAATCCCAGGGAATTAACCTACCAATTACTTTTGTTAGACACACTAAAGTCTTCGTAGTCAACTTCCCAAATACTTTGAATAACAATTGGTGATGTTTTACTTAACTATAACTGAACGAAATTAAATAAACTAACAGCTAACCATGATTGAGTTGTACGCAAATAAGAGAAGGATCTAAGGTTGTGATTTTCCCTATTGACGGAATCCCTTCCTGTTATGTTTCATATAGATTTGCATAATTGTCTCTATCGATCATGATCACTCTTACTATCGTAAATCTCTCCCGAGTAATTACGACAATTTACTAGACGCACTCTCCCGAGTTACGCTAGCTGACTTTTATTACAGCTCACTTTAGATCACACCCAAGGCTTCGTTATCCCTAGTTCCGCCTTTAAACCCCCGGTTATTGATCCCTCATATACTTTGGGAGTGGTGTTGTTCAACAATTACCTAAATATGCACTCTCTCCCGAGTAATACATACTAAATAGGCACAACTAATTAAGGATCCTATCAATTAACTACAACAAGAACGTAGTTGAACAAATAGAGATTAAACTGGGCAAACTATGTTAACATAACACGAAGTTCATCCTTCAACAGGTTCCATCAAAACCCTAGACTAAATAATTAGCTACTCATAAACGTGTTCATCATAGCATCAAAATTCATCACAAATGACAAATACAAAAGGAAGAAAGGTAGAACTCGATGTCGAATTTTCCTCCTTGCCTCTTGCCTCTTCTTGCCTTCAACTCAATTGTAAAAACCTTAATAATCTCCTTTTGGGCGAGCTGGACCTCTTATAGGTTAAGTGGAATTACCCCCGAACTTCCAAGTTTACCCCTGAAATTTATCATCCGAACTGGACTAGCGCGGCCGCGCTCGTGCCCGCGCTAATGGCCGCGCATATCTCATAGTATTCTGTCTCGAGTTCCTGGGCTAGCGCGGTCGCGCTAAGCTGGATCATCATTTTAGCTCTTCTTTTCTCTCTTTTTTCACAGTACTCAGCTCCGACGGGCTTCCCTTGCTTCAATTTAGCTTCAAACACTGTCCTATGTCCTCATAAGCACAACTCGCTCCTGCAAAACAAGAAATTTACAATTAGAGCCAATTAATCATCATTTAACTATCCTAGAACAGTGAAGCATAGTCAAGTTGGGGCGTAAACAGTCGCGAAACTACATGAATCTAGCCTATTATCACCCCATGACCATAAAAGTAAGGTAAAGTAAGTATTATTTTAAGTAAGTTGAGATAATTCTTGATTATATGGATAATCGGGTAATTATTTATTTTAGTGGGAGATTAACACTCTATTAAGATAATTGGTGGTTTATTGTTGAAAAGGGATAACTACCCACGTGGCATTAAGCCACCCCATGAATTATGACTCTTAAGTCATTGTATTAGGTGGCAAGGTTAGAGAGATGGGATTTGGCAAGCTTAATGACGTGAGTCAAATATCTATTGTTAGATGAGTTATGTTTCAGCTTGAGGAATGAGAATGACATATTGTTTCATTTGTTTGTGCTTTATTTCAGTATGAACTAGAGTAGGCTCGTTTTCTGGATAGTAATGAAAAAGAATAGACTCATTTAAGGTGTTGGAATTGGCTTGATATATGGAGAAAGGACAACTTGCTTGAGTTTTGAAAGATGAGGTCTACCATTTAAGATTGGAACTGAAAAGAAGGTGACATGGGGATGATTAGAATAGAATATTAAGGTAAGGTGAGCATTATTAAAGAAACTGGCACCAAGTAGGTGCAATTAGATGTGCAACACAAAAAGCAAGACTCAAAACCTTACTGCTATTGATAAGGAGTTGAGGAAACCAGCAGAAGTTCAGAGTACTTAAAGATTTGGGATTCTCCATTTAGCAAAGTAGCTACTAGGCTGGATTATGGGATGTATTGGTTGCTGGATTATACTCTATAACATGTAAAGATACTCTAGGTTTATGGTAGAAAATAATTCATTCGGTTGGCCTGGGAATTGAGGTATCAATTTAAGATTTTGCAGTACTGCTGCTCTAGATTATGGCAACATGGACACTGGAGAGGCTATCCCTTATTTCTTTTGGCATGATCCATACGACACAAACGAAATGAGAAAATGCATAATTTCCATACATAATTCTATTAATAGAAATATTAGAGATGCTTATGTTCTTGATTCCCCACGTGTCATATTATTTTATCATCTGTTCATGGGTCTCAGAAAAATACGTAAGTTGAAAAAGTTTACTTCATGATATTAATCAAAGGCATAATGGTCTTATGACATTTCGAAAGATTTTATTGACGTACTTCTCATGCATTGCATTCATTTACATTGACCCATGACCAGATGGCGTTATATACGCGTAGACAGAGGTTCATTTTGTACAGTATGTCAGAGGCCTTGACGACCCCTATGTATTCATGTTTTAAGAAAAATGATTTAGTGATACAATATTTTTCCCACTTACGCTTGTACATTACGAGTTGTGTCCATGTTGGCCCATGATAGTTATAAAGAAAAAAAATTTGCAGAGTGGTTCGCTCGGGCCAATGCAGCACCGGGTGCCAGCCACGCCTCCCCAGGTTGGGGCATGACATTGTTGATAACCTAACTGTTGATTCTACTGATTGTATCCTTGTTGCCTTTGATATGGTACAGCTTGTCCCTGTGGTCGTATATCTCCAGGATTATTATCGTTATTGTTGTACTGCTGCTGTGCTGGTCTATACTGTTGATTCTGTTGTCCCAACTTCTGCCCACCTTGTCTCTGGTCCCCAAAGTTGCTCACATAGTTCAGATTTTCTTGGTAGTTCTAGCCGTTACTTTCTCCGCTCCACGAGCACACATATGGTTGTTAATGCATGGTGTGCATAATCCTCCATTATTCGTATCAACAATGTGTACCTGCTTCTGGCCTGATTCATCAATCTTCTTGGTAAGGATACTCATTTGAGTCACCAGAGTTGCCGTATTCTCGGCTATGGAGTTGTTGGGGTCCAATGCTACTGAGTGAACTACATGGGTGATTGCAGTGTCTCTTGTCATCCATCCTGAGTTGAGCCATTTTATCAAGCAGAACCTTACACTCTCTGAATGATTTGCTCAAAAATGCTCCACCTGCTGAAGCATCAACGTTGGCTTTCAAGTTGTCTGCCAATCCCATGTAAAACCTCTATCCCAACATCTGATCTGGAATGCCATGGCGTGGACACTTAACCAGCATCCCTTTGAATCTCTCCCATGTCTCTTGCAATGTTTCAGCTGGTTTCCGCCTGAAGCTGAATATCTCATCAACTTGCTTGGCAGTCTTATTGGGTGAGTACAATTTGTTCAAAAACTACTTGACTAATTCCGCCCAAGTAATGATGGAGTTTATGGGGAGCGAATTAAGCCAAGTCTGAGCCTATCCCATCACTGAGAATGGAAACAACAACAACCTTATTGCTTCCAGTGTCACGTTCGGTTGCCTTTGTGTGACACAAATCGATGGGAAATTTTTCAGATGCTGATGTGGATCTTCAATGTAAGACCCCGAGAACAATCCCTTGTTCTGCAACAAATGTAGCATGTGTTTGTGATTTGAAATGATTCCACTTGTATCTGAGGGACTGCAATTGCAGTTGCCGAATTTTCAACAGTGGGTTGTGCCCAATCATATAAGGCTGCTTCTGGCACAAGAGGTACTACACCCTGATTGTTTGGGTCATTCCCATTGTATCTGTTGTTTTGATTGTCTATGACGTCACCCATGTCTAGTTCAATTTGTTCTCTTGAGTGTTTTTGTCGTTTGTCTTTCCTGTTCGCACGATTTAGTGCCTTGAAAGCTTTCTCAGGATCCTGTAATGCTTCAAGCAATTTACCAGTTCTTGAGGAGTTTCTAGGCATGCACCTATAACACACAAGACTACAAATGTTAGAGTTACAATATAATGACAATCGAGAAAGCTGACTAAACAACGAATTCTAGTAATTCTTTTAGCAATAATTAATAACGCCATTAATTTCCCAGCGATGGCGTCAAAATTTGATCACGCCCAACTGTGCCTCCTAAGAAGTCTAGCGGTCGTTGTAAATATAATCCTATTTAGAAGTCCGGAGTCGAATCCCAAGGGAAATTAACCTACTAGTCATAACCACCAGTTTCGCAAGATATGTACTTTTCACAATTTATAAATTAGCAAAGCAGATTCTTATTTAGTTATATATCCTATACAACATGGTCAATTGTATTTAAATAATGTATTAGGCTCTAAGTTTTTATACTTTCTCTCCCTTTTCTTCCTCCTCCATTCCACCTAGTGTAACCCAAAAATCTTCTCCATTTTCTGTTTGCATTCTCGTGGAAAATTCATATAACACGAGAGGTTTTTTGAGATATCCATTTAAAAACTGCACAAGGCATCTTGAAACTTCTATCTTATTTGTCTGTCTGTTCATTAAAGTTTGAAACTAGGATATGACTCGGTGTATGAAATCAATCACGAGACACTTGGTTTATGCAATACAATGGTAATATATACATAAATATGTAACATCAAAAAAGAATCAGCAAGATTTAATTGCCCAAGGACTAGAAGAAAATTAGATCGTTTGAGTTTGTGTAATGAAGACAAGAGCTTCAATTCCATTGACATCCATTAAAAAGATTCGAAGTTTTTAAATTCAAAAATTGAATTTTACGAATTTGTTATTTTCTTGGGTTAGATGTTGTTACAAATGATTGGGCATAAATATGCATGGCATGTGGCAAGCGCAAAACTCAATATGTGGCAAGCATTAAGTCAACCAGATTAAAGATTGAAGACCGAGGAGCTCATTCCCGGATAGCTTGTTTGCACGAGACAAGCCCAAATCAAAGTAATTCGTTCGGATGATCAGGGGGATTTGCATCTATACCCGCTTTTTGGTCACGTTTTAACCTGTGCCCGCTTTGCAAAAAAAATTGCAAGCGTACCCACTTTTTCTCGTAACATCAGCATGCGGGGCTGAAGTAGTAAAGACAATCACGCAAAACTTCAGCATTCTAGTAGACGGGCCTGAAGTAGCAAGTGTGCTGAACCAAGTGTGTTGAAGTTTTTATTTGTAATTGTTGAACTTAAGCATAGTAGCTGATTTTTGTTCTCTATTTGCTGAAGTTTTTATTTGTAATTGCTGAACTTAAGCATAGTAGTTGAAGTTTTGTTCTCTGTTTGTTGAAGTTTTTGTTTGTGTTGGCCCAAGTTCATGTAAAGTTTTGAAGAATGACAAATGAACTCAGTCATGGACCAGGTCCGTCATGTGAGCCACAATATTTATCAACATATACATGTGAGATGCACGTGAAGGAGATAAGTCTCAGTGATCAAGCAACAATATCTCCTGAACTGATCGAAAATGTTGCATATTGGATAAGGAGTGAAAGTCTCCTTATGAGAAGAGAACACAATCCGGACAAAGGATAGGGTTGGAGTTTGTGTTGTTCAAGGACTCAACTTCGATGGAAGATCAGCAATTGAGTCTTAATCAAACTCTAATTACTAACTCATTAAATAACAATGATTGTTCTCTTTCACAGGGATTGCACAAACGCAGAAGTTAAACTAAATTGAGAGCAAAAGAGCAAGGCAATTATGCAAGCAATTTATGTGAGATTCAAGTGTGCATTCCTGAAGCTACTTGGACAAGATAGAAGAACCAATTCCATTGTGTCTTTCTTTTATTCTAGTTCAATTGTAGTAGGTGATTTAAACTTGTGCCTTTCAGCTTTCATAGAAGCAATTGTATTAGGTACTTTGAGTATTCAAGTTAGAGTTAACTTGAAGTTGTCGCAACAGCTGAGGCTGTGTGCCACAATGGGATTAGAGTTTAATCCTTAGATTTACAAGAGTTTTGTAAATGCTGTTTTGGCTCAGTGATTTTAGTGGAAGTTTGGGAAAATCCTACTGAGTAGTAGGTCGTGGTTTTTTCACCTTTTGAGCCACGTGTTTTCCATGTAAAAATCTCTGTGTTATTTATTTTATGTACTTTTAATTTCGCAAACAGTAGTAATAAGTACACCTAGAAGAACCATGTTCTTCTAGAGCGAAAATAGAGTACCACACAAATCACCCCCCTTCTTGTGTGGTATTGACGTTTAGAACATCATTTGGTATCAGAGCAGGTTATCCTTGAAGAGGCTAACACCTTAGGAGAAGATCAACATGAGTGCACCACCTTGGAACTGGGAAGGGCAATCCACTGCTAGGCCTCCACTTTTTAATGGTCAGTACTATTCTTGGTGGAAGAACAGGATGAGAGATCACATCATAGGGGAAGACTATGAACTCTGGGATATAGTCACTGATGGTCCCCTAGCAACCACAAAGAAGAATGCTGAAGGAGTTGATGTGCCAAAGACAAGGGCTGATTGCACTGCTGATGACCTGAGGAAGTGGGAGAAAAATGCCAAAGCCAAGAAATGGCTTGTGTGTGGACTAGGTCCTGATGAGTATAGCAGAATCCAAAGCTGTACCACTGCTAAGGAAATCTGGGACACCTTGCAAGTGGCTCATGAAGGAACACCTCAAGTGAAGAGGTCCAGAGGAACACTGTTGTATTCTCAATATGAGAATTTTACTATGAAGTAAGGAGAAACAATATAAGAGATGTATACTAGGTTCACTACACTGATAAATGAACTTAAATCTCTTGGAAGGATTATTCTTGAAGAAGACAAGGTTGAGAAAATATTAACAAGGGTTCTGCCAGTCTCATGGAAAAGCAAAATCACTGCTATTCAGGAATCAAAGAATATTGCTACCCTCAGGCTGGATGAACTAATTGGTAACCTCACTGCATATGAATTGAGAAGGCAAACCATGAAGATGGATACACCCAAGAAGGAAAGAAGTCTGGCTCTCAGAATTGCTGAAGGTTCAGAGCTAGAGGATGATGAAATGGCTATGATCACAAGAGATCTCAAAAAGTACCTTATGAGAGGAAAGGCTTTTTCAAGAGGTACAACCTTCAACAAACTAAGAGCTCTTGAGAAACAGACCAATGAGGGTTGCTACAAGTGTGGTAAGACTGACCACATGATCAAGAACTGCCCTCAATAGGAAATTGAGTGGAAGAAAGAAAGGGCTGAACGAAGGAACAGGAAGAAGGAACAGGTTCAACCGAAAAGGAACAAAGGCTCAACAAAGGCTATGGTTGCTTCCTGGGGAGAAACATCAGATGAGGACTAAGAAGATGAAGCTGAAGAAGAACAGGCTCTTATGGCCATCGGAGACTCAGATGATGAACAAGAGGTAAGTATTCTTCATCTCAAAGACAAAATTAAATTTCTGTCTAAAGAAAAGCTGGCGGAGCTATTACTAGATTTCATTGATGAGTCTGAGACAATTAACAATGAGAAGGAAGAACTGTCTAAGGAATGTGTGATCCTAAAAGCAAAATGCAAAAGCTTAGAGTCTAGGGCTAATGAGTGTGATAGCAAAAATGCTGAGTTGAAGAACCAGGTTCTTGAACTTGACACAAGTGTGCTAGAACTTAGGTCTGAAAACTTAAAATTGAAACTAGGAACTGGAAACAAGAAAGCTGATCACACATATCTCACTCTAGAGGAAAACTTAGGAAAATGAAGGATAAATTGTATAAAAAGGATGAACTAATTAAAGTCCTAAATTAAGATCTAGGAAAAGTGAAACATGAACTAGACAGAACTTGCAAATGGAACAAGGCCTCTGATGCACTCTCTTGGTTGCAAGAGCATCACAGTAGCAACAAAAGTGGACTTGGCTATGGGACTCAAGCACCAAAGTGGGACCCTAAAAGCAAGTACCTCACACTTCCTGAGAATAAAATATGCACACACTGTGGCAAGACTGGCCATTACAAAAATGAATGTAATGCAAAAGTAAAGGCCAATCAAAAGAACAAAGCTTTTGTTCAAGAGAAAAGTAAGCTGCCCGGATGGGCAAGAAGGAATTTGATTCATCCTTTTGCCTATAGAAAGGGACCCAAACTAGTTTGGGTTCCTAAGACTAACCCCTGATTTCTTTTGTAGGTCCAAGTGAAAGGATGCAGCCAAATATGCTATATGGATAGTGGTTGCTCAAAACATATGACTGGGAACAAGGACCACTTCCTTTCACTTGAGAACTTAAAAGGAGGTAATGTCTCCTTTGGTAATGGAAACAAAGGTGAGATCATTGGAGTTGGAAAGGTAGGTAAGACAGATTCTCATTCCATAGAGAATGTCTACTTGATAGATGGCTTGAATATAGCCTAATAAGTGTGTCACAACTGTGTGACAGAGGTAATCTTGTAGCTTTCACCTCTACCAAGTGCTTTGTGATTAACCTTACCACTGACAAGATTGTTTTGCAGGGAAAAAGAGTTAACAATATTTACATTGTAGATTTGTCCACTCTGTCAGAAAATGAACTCACTTGCCTAAGTGTGTTGGTTAATGATCCCCTCCTATGGCACAAAAGACTTGGTCATGCAAGTCTGAATCAGCTAAACAAATTAGTCTCCACGGACTTGGTGATAGGGTTACCCAACATCAAGTTCAAGGAAGACAAAGTTTGTGAGGCATGTGCAAGGGAGAAGCAGGTAAGATCATCCTTCAAAACCAAGAAAATGGTAAGCTCGTCCAAGTCGTTGGAACTGGTTCATATGGATCTTTGTGGTCCAATGAGAACAATGAGCAGAGGTGGAAAGAAATATGTAATGGTACTTATTGATAATTATGCTAGATTTACCTGGGTACTATTTCTAACATCTAAAGATGAAGCATTTGATATGTTTACTACTTTTGTTAGAAAAACTCAGAAACAGTTAGGAAATCAACTTGCATCCATTAAGTCTGATCATGGAACTGAATTTGAAAATGCAAAGTTTGCTGAATACTGTGATGAAAATGGTATAGATCATAACTTCTCTGCCCCTAAGACTCCTCAGCAAATGGAGTAGTTGAAAGAAAGAATAGGACCCTTGAGGACATGGCTAGGACCATGCTACTTTCTAGTAAACTGCCTCACAGCTTCTGGGCAGAGGCTGTAAACACTGCATGTTACATAATCAATAGATGCATGACTAGACCTCTTGTAGAGAAGACTCCCTATGAGTTACTTAAAGGGAGAAAATCAAATATATCCCATCTTAGGGCATTTGGTTGTAAGTGCTATGTGCACAACAATGGAAAAGACTCCCTAGGTAAGTTTGATCCCAGAAGTGATGAGGGAGTATTCTTGGGATATTCTTCACATAGCAAAGCATATAAAGTGTTAAACAAAAGAACTTTGTGTGTAGAAGAAAGTGTGCATGTAGTATTTGATGAAACTAACATTCTTTCTGAGAGATAGGAACATGAAGATGAAGCCATTGGATTGGTAAAGTACTTGACTGAAGCATCAACTCAGGTCAAAGTGGCGCCAACAGAAGGAACAGGTGATGGAACTGGTTCTTCCATACAGGGCAACCTGACAGGGGGAACTAATCAAAGAGGAACTGAAATAAATCCCTTAAAGGAACCTGTTCATAACCCTGTTCCTCAGCAACAGAACATGGGAGAAATATCTAGCAGAAACCAGTTGGTTGTGAAACCTCACAAGTATCAAAGTTCTCATCCCATTGAGAACATTATCACTGATCCAACATCTGGAGTTAAAACTAAGATCACAATTAAAGAAATTTAGTGTGCTTTTGTATGCTTTTCTATCTATTATTGAACCTAAAAACTAGTTGTTGTAAGACTTTGTCAGGAATGTAGATTGGGTTAAAGTAGCAATAGCAGGA